>NC_142039.1:50257946-50409575 GCF_982192425.1 Myodes glareolus | reverse complement strand
TAACACCAAAAAAAAAAAAAACAAACCAAAAAAAAAACTTGCTCAACAAGCAATGACATGAATAGATTATGATTGGGAATGGAGGGATAATCGTGTCGAGAGAAGAAAGATCTAGAAAAGCTGAGTAAAGAGATTTAACCAAGGGCTGGAGAAATGGCTCAGAGGTTAAGAGCATTGCCTGCTCTTCCAAAGGTTCTGAGTTCAATTCCCAGCAACCACATGGTGGCTCACAACCATCTGTAATGGGGTCTGGTGCCCACACAGACAGAATATTGTATACATAATAAACAAACAAACAAACAAACAAATAAATAAGTAAAAAGAGATTTAACCAAGCTTTTTCTTAGGTCTAATGTCTAATTGCATCTTTGTGCATTCTGCTTGAAAATTGGTTTATTTTTGTGGACTGAAAATGGAGTTGAAAATATATTAAAATGTTCATTATTTTCCTAGAAATCTTGAAATTTGTTTTCAAGTTCTGGTTCCAGATTGAAAAACAGACTTACCGTGTTCATAGGGCTGTGCTTAGCCAATGTGTTGAAATACATACAATTGTTGGCCTAAATTTGAGCTTGCCATGATCTTAGCTTTATTTGGAGTAATGTTATGATTTGAAACATAAATACTGATAAATTGATTTTCACCTTGAAGGTGCATGTTTAAGTCATCTAAATGAGTAGTTTAATCTACTAAAAGAGGCTAAACGTGCAAGTCAGTATTTTGGATTTATTTTATCATATATATATGAATGTTTTTGCATACATGCATGTGTACCATGTACATGCCTTGAGCCAGAGGTAGCCAAAAGAATGTGACAAATTCCCTGGAACTGGAACTACAGACAACTGTGAACTGCCATGTGGGCACTGGGAATCAAACCCAGACCCCCTGCAAGAAGAGCAAGTGTTCTTAACTGCTGAATCATCATCTCTCAGCCCTGATTTTGAATTTTAAGGGTGGTCTTGGCAGCTGTCCTTGGCCAATGCATACTTCTTTGCCTGGACTTATCTCCCAACAGGGAGAGACAGAAGATCAGGCATACTCTTGGGGCCATGGGGTACCTACAGCTAGGGAAAGGAAAAGGGGAAATTGAATCTGATTTCTCAAAGCCATGTTCAATCTCCTGTGGAAATCTGCCCATCATTTCCAGTTGATCAAGGAAAGAAGGAGTAAACAAACATGGGGGCCCTTGTTAAGAGAGACAGGAAAATTGAGCAGCATCATGTGTTTATCTCTCTCTCCTGGCTGGCTCACCAGGTGCTATAGGCATGAATCTGAATCCCAGGCCATATGCTCAAGTATCCAGTTTTTTTGTGTACTGCAGCAAAGAATTAGATCAGAGACATTGCCAGAAACAGAAAGAGGGATAGTTTAAGAAAGAAAAAACACTCCAGAAAATGTGACTGTGCTAGTGAGCGGAACCCCCAAGAGTGTCGAGTCATGAGTCCTGTGAGGTCATTCAGGTAGTCCCCACCTGTCTTACATTTGTATGTTGTCCTTTTCTTGAGTATGAAGTCCAGGCGAAGCAGCCCCTCCAGTCTCTCTCTGCCCACGGGATTCTTTCACGTGTTAACCTTGGTGCGTCTTTCTCCTGTCGCTCTTCCGCTGCCCCACTCCCACTCTGCTCAGGGTTTCTCCTCACCCCCACTCTTGCACTCTCTGCTAGCTCTGCTGACTGTTACACACCTCTTACCCTGCCTTTAGCTGTTAGGACCCTCCTAGTCCTGCTCACTGTCACCTCTCTTTACCACCTTCTCAGATACATCTATGATCTGCTCATGCAGCACGTTCCCTTGCTGCCTTTGACTTCCTTTAACTCATAAGGGACTCTAGCAATCATCCCACTTCTTTATTCAAATGAACCCAATCACCTGTATCCCTTTTTATACATTTCCAGTGAACCCTCCTGGAGTGAACTCTCTTAACTGAATCTAAACATATGTTTTGTTTCCTTACATCTCCTTGCTCACCAGTTGGAGGTATAGTCTTGCGGCTATTGGTCTCCCAAGTGTGGCAGCCCAAAGACTTACTTACCTTACTGAAACTCCATGCTTTGTCTGGGTCAGTCAAATGGAAATAGTACACTATGTAGTTAAAAGTTCAAAAGCCAAATGTTATTGAAGAGGGGTAGCCTCTGAAAACTGGATTCTATGGAAGGGCATAGGGCCTGGCTCTCCTGGTTAATGCCACACCTAGATCTACCTGCTGGCATAATTCTTCTCTTCTTTGGCCCTTGCTTTCTTAATCTTCTAATGTGATTGATAGCTTCTGAATTTTAGACCATTAAGTCCCAGATGGTTTTAAAATATCACCTATTACTGTCAACTCCAGTGCTTGCCTCACCTCCCTGAACCCATTCACAGTGCAGCCTATAATAACCACCCTTTCCTCTCTTCAAAATGCCACTCAAACCTTCCATGCCTCAAGGTCCTACATCCCTATGATGGACCAATGATGTCAATCAGGTGCCCAACATCCCTTCTCAACTCTGAAGCAAGCCCTGAAGAAAGAAGATCTTGATCTAGTGTCAGTGATTTGGCCTTGCTGATCTGTCAGGTGAAAACTGTGGCCACTAAAAGGCCAAACTAAAAGCACACCTCACCCTTCAATAGTCAGAACCTGGCTGCTTCAACCCGGATCCACTAACTTGTGGTGACTTTCCTTCGTGGGATCCTCCTAATGATCCATGGAGCCTCACCCAAGAGGCCAGACTTAGGGAGGACAAATGCTGCTGCAAATGTGTTACATATCAGGATAGTGGTATGGACGCTTCCTGTCTATCCAGATATGACATAACACAAATGGACCATGAACTCAGACCAGATGACTTCCCTGATTAAAGAACCTTTTCCATCTCAGGAGGGAGATTCTCTCTGAGAATTTTCTTTCTGTGTTTTTGTTTCTCCTGTAATACACATTATTTATTAAATCTCATATCAATTCTGATTTGGTAAATAGTTTACCCCTACACCATCAGATTGCTATCCATAGCCTGACACCCAGCAGGCACAGAAAGAAAAACCTGTAGATTTGAGTTCTGTTTTACCAGTTGAACAGTAAAACTTTACTCTATTTGGCTCACTTTGAGAACAGAATTTTAAAGTAAGTGAGCAGCAAGACCTTCCAGAATGCAGAGTATTTTTGTTTTGTTTTGTTTTGTTTTGTTTTTTAAGGATTCACACTTAACGTTAGATTAGTTGTAGTTTTGTTATTTTATGTATTTACTTATGAGAGAAACAGTGTCTCATATAGTCCTGGTTGGCCTTGAACTCCGTAGGTAATGGAAGGTGACCTTGAATTTTAGATCCTATTCCCTCTACCAGAGTGAGCGCTGGGATTGCAGGCTTGTATACTTCCCCAGGTTTTGTAGGATCAAAGTCAGGGTTCAGTGCAAGGAAAGTAAGCAGTCTTCCAACTGACATACATCTCCAACTCAGTCTGTGTTATGTAAAAACTATAAAAATATTCTAATGTTGAGTGAAGGGCTTAAATAACTAATGAACCTGGTTGACAACTAATGAACATTGGAATGACAACAGAAAACAAGGCTTCAGGACTCTGCCAGTACAGACTAGATACACTGCCCAGTGAGAGTGACTGTGTGTGCATATTGCTGCACCAGCAGATTATATTTGGTTAGGTTCCTTAGTTGCTGAGCCAGGAACACAATGTAAACCACACCCTGTGGCCTGACAGATAGTCATCTTAGGTTAAGTTGTCACTTGACCTTTTCTTACCACCCCACCCTGACCCCTTCCCAGCCTGGGCCTCACAAGGTTCAGTTGGGGATGCTTCTCTCAGCAGTCCAGGCCACAAACCTTCAGCGAGGTCCTGAACAAATTACCCTGAGTCACAGCCCATTGAGTCCCAGGCCTACCTCAGCCCCTGTCCTCTCCCTCCTCCCTTGTCCACCCTCACTTCTACCCTCTTCTCGGAATTCCTGGCCTCTGAGGTCTCAACTCTCCCAAGTATGTGACTTCATCCCCCATTCGCCTCTAGAACATGCCCATCCCAGGCACGCCGGCCCTTGAGTGCATGGTTGTGCTGGTATGTGAGAACTTCTGCCTAGGATGCAGTGAGTGGGTCCTGGTCATGGGTTTCACACTCTGGCTGCAGCAAGTTGGGACATCCCTCTAGCTGGGCTCAGGGACAACTGGGAGGATGGGGCACTCCAGGAGTGGGTGGAGCCAAGGGACCTGAAGTTTGCCCTAGTTGCTGCCACTCTTGGACAATACAAGGCTAGGCTTGGGTGACCTTAGATCCAGGAAATGAAAGGCCTCTCCCTATCACCCATATGCCATATTCCTTCGGGGATCTGGAATCATTACTGTTCTTGTCCTGGCTCTTTTCTGAGCAGGCGAATTCTTGTTGATTCATCACGATTTGTCTCTGACTCACCAGTCACTTTTTCTGGGTGTCTAGGGACACTGCCATCCTGACCTCATCTCACTATACTGCTTTCCACAGAGGTCACAGCTTCCCTACAGTGCCAACAGATTCAACACTTGCCCAGAAAGCCCAGCCAGGGCATTCCTGCTCTAGGCCAGACTACACCAGCCTCACCCTGCTTTCTTCCCTGTTCCCCAGCCCTGGTGCTTTGGGCCTATTCATAGAGAATCTTAGCATCTGACTCTATTTCCCATCCATTTATTCATTTATCACCCCATAAAATCTGCTCACACATCTGCTTCCTCACTATTTTCCAAGAAAACCAAACTGCCCCACCCCTTCCTCTTCCATTTGGAGGTCACTGCACTCAACTCCGGACACCCACTCTGTCAACAGAGATTCTCCATGGCCCCAAACCACTCAGGTCCTTGTTTGGAACTAGCCCCTCTGTTTTGTCCTTAATAACTTATTCCTTTGTCTTTTTCGGGCCCCTCTGTGCTCTCCTGGCTGGCTTTTGGCACTTTTCTCTCTATTCACCCTGTGTGTTGTCATTCATCTTTCCCTCCCTGGGAAAACCTCACTGAGGCGTGTAACTTCAAGCTGTAGGTCCTGGACAGTCACACTGACACTTGGTGCCTAGGCCTCTCCTGAACTTCCCATGGAAACTCAATCCATCTCAAAGCTGAAACTGATTCTGGATCTGGTAGTACAGGCTTATTTTCCTGTGGGAAGCAGAAGGAATTTGAGTCTATCCTGGGCTAATTTAAGGCCAGCCTGAGTAATTTAATTTACATTGTCTCAAAGTAAAAAGTAAAAGGAGGACTGGGCCTATAGCTCAGTGATAGAATGTTTGCCTAACATTCAGGAGAACTTAGTTCTGTCTCCAGCACTGAAACAAATAAGCAAGGACTGCAGAGATGGCTTAGCTGGCTAAAGCATTTGCTCTGAAATCCTGACAACTCCCAAACCTGTCTAAAGGAGGAGAAGGAGAACCAACTTCACAGATCTGTCTTCTAAACTCTGCACACACATGGTAACATAAGCCCCTCCCCCTTAATAATACAATTTTTAAAGATTTACTCACTTTTCTATTTTCCCACCTTGTTTGTCACAGCCATTCACCTGTTGGACCAAGTCAGACACCTGGAGTCATGCTAGAGTCCTCCTTCCTTACCCACCTGGTCCACAAGCCACGAGGCTGGCTGCCCTCTTTTGTAAGTAGAAAAGGCTCATTACTATGGTTCTCCTCTTAACTCCTTTTATCCTATAGATGGCAGCATTGCCCCCTGTCTTGTTCCCACTCCTGCCAGTCTTCTGCACTGCTGTGCACACTTTCCTAGCCCAATTCTGCTGCTGAGTGTTCTAGTTTGCTTTTCATTTTTTCTTTTCCTTTCTTCCTTTCTCTCTTTCTCCCTTCCTTTCTTTCCGTTTTTTTCTTTTAGTTGAGACAAGGTCTCTCTACATAGCCTTGGCTGTCCTGGAACTCACTATGTAGACCAGGCGTCCTAGAACTCATAGAGATCTGCCTGCCTCTGCCTCCTGAGTGCTGGGATTAAAGGGGTTCACTGGTATGCCTAACTCTCTAGCTTGCTTTTTGTTGATGTGATAAGCTTTAGGATCAAAAGCAGCTGGTATATTTCCTCCTCTGGGTCATTTCCTCAGCCCATCCTCATTCCTCATTCCTCAGTTCTCAGTTCTAGTGTTAAGGACTCTGACACCTTTTTTGGGCCATATCCCTAAAGGCAAACTTATTGTTCTGCTTCTCCTTGTTCTTGCCCCTCATATTCAGCGCTGATACTGCTCATACCTCACCATATTTCATCTGTTTGCACGTCTGTACTGAGGCCAGAGACTGTCTCCAAGTGGCTCCTGGCCCATTCAGTAAGTAAAATAAGTCTGTGGAACAAATAAAGCAATTATGCCACATGTAGCAATTTTCCCAATTCTAGGTAGTCCATATAATAAAGTCATCAAAGCCGATGACCAAATATCAAACTAGCCAAAGAATAGGATTGTAAATGTTCTAAAGGACTTTGACTATGACATTATATACTTATCTCAGAGGCTAGGAAATACCCCTATCCTTGTTAAGGTCTAATATTGTGTTTAGACACGTTAATGGCCTGGGAAAACGGAAGGGGCACTGTGTCTTTTTGGAGAGAAAGTCCGGGGAATGCTGCAGTGATAGCCAGACAATAGAGTTCTGTTCTACCCAATCGCTTTCTCCTTTAACTCAACAAACAGATACCTTTCTCCCAAGAGGCTGGGGTTCTTTGGTTCAGGATGGGGTGGTGCTATGCTTTGTCTGTCCCCAACAAAACTCATGCTGAAGCCAACCCCTCATTTGAGGTATTATAGGAAGTAGGGGTCTTTATGGAATGATTAGGTCATGAGAACTTTGCTATAAGTGAGCCAATTCATTCATGTACTAAAGGATTAATTGGGCAATGGCCTGTCTTTCTTGCCCACCTTATTTTTCAAGACAGGGGTTCTCTGTGTAACCCTGGATGTCCTGCAACTCTGTAGATCAGTGTAGCCTCAAACTCACAGAGATATACCTGTCTCTGCCTCCTGAGGGCTGGGATTAAAGATGTATGCCATGTATGCCACCATCTTGTGGCTAGCTATCTTGAACAGGTCTTTTATAAAGCCCATTTATCCATGCCTTTTGTATGCATCCTATTCACAGTGTTGAGCCCGGTACCTCATCAGGACTTTGCAGAGTTCACACCAACAAGAAGACCCTCACTAACATACAGTCCCTCATTCTTGAACCTTCTATCTTCTAGAATCACAAACTAATTAAGTTTTTGTTCTTAATAAAGATATATTGTATGTAGTACTCAGTCATGGTAACAACAACAATAATAAAGACTAAGACAAGTAGGCAATGTAAAGGGGAGATTTCTGTCTTTGTTAAAAAGAATGAAGACCCAGCAATACCATTCTTTGGCATATACCCAAAGGATGTATACTCATATCATAAGGACATTTGCTTGACTGTGTTTATAGCAACATTATTTGTAATAGCTAGAACCTGGAAACAACCTAGATCCCCCTCAACCAAAGAATGGATAAAGAAAATGTGATACATTTACACAATAGAGTACTACTCAGCAGTAAAAACCAATGACATCTTGAAACTTGCATGCAAATGGATGGAACTAGAAAAAAAAAACATCCTGAATGAGTTAACTCAGATCCAGAAAGACAAACATGGTATGTATTCACTCATAAATGGATATTAGATGTAAAGCAAATGATAATCAGCCTATAGTCCTTGACCCCAGAGAAACTAGGTAGCAAGGAGAACCCCAAGAAAGTCATACATTAATCCCCCTGGGAAGGGGAAATAGACAAGATTTCCTGAGAAAATTGGGAGCGTGGGGACAGGGGAGAAGAGAGGGTAGAAGGAGAGGGGGAGGGAAAAAGGGAAGGAAAGAGGAGAACCTGAGAGAACAGGATGGTCAAGATGGGTGAAGGACAGAGAGGGAGGGCAAGAAAAGAGATATCTTGATTGTAGGAGCCATTATGGTGCTAGTATGAAACCTGGCACCAGGGAAATTCCCAGGAATCCACAAGGATGAATCCAGCTAAGACACTAAGCAATAGCAGAAAGGGTTCCTGAACTGGCCTTTCCCTGTAATCAGTTTGATGACTACCTTAATTGTCGTCATAGAACCTTCAATAAGCAACTGATGGAAGTAAAGGCAGAGATTCACAGCTAAGCAGGGATCCATGCTTCTGGAGTCCAGCTGAAGAGAGGGAAGAGCAATAATATGAGGAATGGGGTCAAGATCGTGTTGGGGATACCCACAGAAACAATTGACCTGAGCTAGTGGGCACTCCCTGACTCTGGACTGATAGAGGAACCTGTATAGGACCAAAATAGGCCCTCTGAATGTGGGTGACAGTTGTATGGCTTGGGCAGTCTTTGGGGCTACTTGTAGTGGACCCAGGATTTATTCCTAGTGCTTGAACTGGCTTTTTGGAACCCATTCTTTTTGGAGAGATACCTTGGGAGGACCTTGGTTCTGCCTGAAAGTTTGTTGACTCTTCATGGGAATCCTTACCCTCTTTGAGGAGTGGATGGGGGAAGGGTTGAGGGGTAGGTGGGGTGAGCAGGAGGAGAGGAGGGAGTGAGAACTGAGATAGGTATGTAAAATGAGAAAAGATCATTTTTAAAAATAATTAATTGAAAAAGAATAAAGAATATAGGGTAACAAATTTTTAAAAAATAAAAACGTTTTAGCCACTTCACCAAGGAGGAATAATAAATGGCATATATGTTTCATACGGCGTTCACTTTCATTCTAGAATCCCCAAGGTAGCATTGTGTAATTTATCCTATTGTATGACATTCTAATGTGGTTTTGTGATGGTTAGCTGCAATTGTCAGGTTGACACAGTCTAGAATCACCTGGAAAGAGTGTATCCATGATGTTTTGTCTCCATTGGATTGGCCTGTGGGCATGTCTGTGAGGGATAGTCTCAGTTAAGTGAGTTGATGTGAGAAGACCCTGCCCACTTTGGGTGGCACAATTTCCTAAGCAAGAGTTCCTGAACTGTTAAGAGTAGAGAAGCTGTGCAGAGCACAATTGTTTCTCTCTGTTCTCCACTATGGATGTGATATGACAAGCTGTTTGAAGTTCCTGCCTTGATTTTCCCATCATGATGCACTGTGCTCTGGAACTGTAAGCTGAAATAAATCTCCTTTCTCCCTAAGTTGTTGTTTGTCAGGGTGTTTTGTCACATAAATAAAACTAGAATAATATTCAAGGAGAGCATTCTGTTTGATCAGGGAGGTTATCGTCCAGGTCTCTGAGACCACCTGGCTATAATGCAAGCCCAAAATTTAGCTCCTTTTTTCCAGTTTCCCAGTGTTAGAGTGCCTTGGTGCCACCCACAAGCTGGCTGAAATCAGCCTCATAATCTTCAGGCCCTGCTCACTACAGGCTTACTGCTATTAATTTTTTTATTGTGTTGTCTTACTGTGCGTGCGTGTGTGTGTGTGTGTGTGTGTGTGTGTGTGTGTGTGTGTGTATACTGAGAGTTTCCTTGTAATGAATCCTTGGTCAGTGACTTCTGTGGTCAAACACACTTGGTGTCTGTTGTTGTCTGAGTTTTCTGTCCTGCCTGGTTCCCGTAGTCGTTAAGTCCCAAAGAAGTCACACAGAGGTCTACATTAACTATAAACTGTTTGGCCCATTAGCTCAGGCTTCTTATTAACTCTTATAACTTATATTAGCCCATTGTAACTTATGTTAGCCACGTGGCTCAGTACCTTATTTGGCGAGGCAGTCACATATTGCTTCTTCTGTGGCTGGGACAGAACTGCCAACTAAGGTTTCCTCTTCCCAGAATTCTCCTGTTCTTGTTGTCCTGCCTCTACTTCCTACCTAGTTGTCCCGCCTATACTTCCTGCCTGGCTATTGGCCAATCAGCATTTATTTAAAATATAATTGACAGAATACAGACCATTGTCCCATACCAGTCTGTGACTTGGCACTTGAGGAAGCAGTCTTCCTGGCATCCTCATGAACCTCCTTTCAGTAATGATCTGAGACCTCCTCGCCAGTTGACTGTGTACCTGCACCCTGTCTAGCACAGGGCAATCCTCTATTTTTGTTCTAAAACAGATTACCCAGTGATACTGGGGTAGATAACATGAGCTTCTTTTGCTATGGAAAAAGAAAAACAGAGAAGCAAGTCAGAGAATCAGGCCATTCAGAAAGCTGATCATCGAGAATTTAGTAATGGAGGGTTTGTTTTCAGAGTGGCTGAGCATGGACAGAGAGTCTCCAGGCTGAAGTCTGCCTTGCTGAGGTGATTTGGGATCTTGTGGAATAGGGATGTAGGATTGACCAAGTCAAAAATAAGAATGACTGTAGAAGAGTGACAGGGCTTTTTACCTGGGTACTCTATGTTCAGAGCTCTTTGTGGGATGACGTTCAGAAAATGGTAGTGTTAGCATGGTTTAGGACAGAGTTTTCTGGCCCCTGGAGCCAAAAGTCTCCTACAGGAAGTATGAAGTGAAGTGCCAGTGTTTACAGAAGAAATGGATGGTTGGGACTGGAGAGATGGCGGCTCAGCATTCAGGAGTGCTTACTGCTCTTGCAGAGGGCCTGGCTTCTGTCCCCAATGTCCACTTCATATGACTCACTACATCCTGTAATTCTATCTTCAGGGCATCACACACCCTCTTCTGGCCTCCACAGGCACTTGCACAAACATGACATACTATCACACAATGACACACACTACACATACATGTTTAGAATAAAATGAATATGCCATTATGATTTAAGCTTATAAATTTCAGGAACTCAGGGGGTTGGATCAGGAAGATCACAAGTTTAAGGCTTACCTGGACAATAAAGTAGATTCAAGGCTAGTCTGGGCAGCTCGGTGAGACCTTGTCTAAAAAGAAAAAGGGTGGGGATGTAGTTCAATGGCACAGTAGCTTGCCTAGAACCTGCTTTAGGTTCAATACTAGGTGTGGCAAAGGAAAAAGAGATATGGAGGAGGGAGGGGGTAGAGATAAAGAGGAGAATTGAGAAAGAGATGAACAAAAGAAGAAAGGGAGAGAGGAGAGGAGGGAGGGAGGAAGCATTGCTGTCAAGTTCCAGAAACTAACCCAGGCAGCTGTTATCTTGTTAGAGCCTGACCCTTACAGTATAATGCCAATGTTGTTCTGGGAAAGATGTATGTGCTGAGTTATTCTAGCTTTAACACAGGACTACTTTTACCTTAGAGCAAGGCCACTGCTGCCTCTGAACAGATGAAAAGCAATTAACCTGAACAAACTATTCCTGCAGTCTGTCCTAGGGCAGCTTGACACCACTTTAGAGAATTACACCCTTGAAAGAGTAGGTCGACCCCCTCAGAGGTTTGGCTCCCTAGGAGCCCATGCTTGCCCTGCCTAAACAACCAATCCCCCAAAGAGACAACCAACTCTGTAAAATACATTCCTCAGCAAAATAATAGATGTCTGCCTAAACAGTTAGACCCAAACTCCTCATTAGTGTTCCACCCAGACTAAAGAATCAGGGCACTGTCATATTGAAAGCTTTCATAGAGACACTTCCCCCTGCCACCAGCCCACCAAGAAAAAGATCCCATTAGAAGGCCTCTGTGAAGTTTTCTCTATTGCCCTGCTCACAGTAGCTGTACTTCAACATATCTAAAAGACACTAATTCTACTTTCTGTTTTTGATGAACTCACTCCTAGATCATCTGTCTCTTGCTTGTTAATGTATCTCATGCTTGTCCCTGCCATGTCACACTTGTTTTATCTTCAGCAGCGTTCGATGGGCATAATTGATACATGTCTGTAATTATAGTACTTGGGTGGCTAAGACAGGAGGATTGCTATTTTGAGGCCAGTCTGAGACATCAAGACCCTGTCCCAGAAAAGACAACTAGCTGAGGGTTAGGAACATAGTTAAAACCATCTTATGTGACTTAAAATGTGATGCCTAAGTTTGCCACCAGGCAGCTCAGTTAAGAGCGAGTCCTCAGAAGCAAGTCCCAGGCTAGCCTCCATGCAGGTCAGATGCAAGCCTAACCAAGAACCAGCCGATGAAACAGCCCCACGTGGGCCCTGATCGCACAAAGCTACTACTGAATGAAATGATATAAAAATTGAAGCTTTGGGAATGGTCTCTAGACTGCTCTAGCACCCGTGTTGATACTCATCAGCAAGAGGACTTGAGACTGTGCATGACTGTTGCTTCAGTGACTGTTGAACTTCCAGCACTGTTGCTGGGCTCACAGTCCACTTGTCAGTGCTAGCCATTGGCTCACAGTCTCAAGGACCCCCCTGCAACCTGCACTAGTGCCATCCTCCCAGCCTGCCACAACTGAAGGACTTTACTGTGAATGTGGGTCAAGCCTGCAAGATTCTGAAGCATCCTCACTGGAGGAGACTCCCCAGTGGAACCCTCTAGAAGCATTTTCTGTCCAATCAACTGTTGCCTGCTTGGTGAGATGTCTGCTTCTCTTTTATATTAGCATAGTATTAGGAATGTTTGTGTGAGTAAGCCAAGGATATTTGAGAGGCATATCTCGTGTGGACATTCTGACTGCAGAGTGCCTTATGGTCCACAGGCAGTACTCTCTACACTGGGGATGTAGTTCACACCAGTAATCCCAGCATCTGAAAGGCTGGCAGTAATATTGTTATGAGACAGAGGTCTGCTTGAAATACATAGTGACTTCCAGACAGAATGAGTGGAAGACTGTTTAAAACTATAACCAAACTACCAACCAAACAAAAAACATGCAAAGCTAGTTGTAGACTAATTTTAAAAAGTGTGGATATATAACCTCTAAATGAATGGTTTTGCTAAAATGTAAGAAAATGCAAGAGAAGCAGGAGGACTTGTGCAGGTTTGGTTTAGAGTCCTTGAACTCTTACAACTGTGTGTTCTTTAAAAAAAAATCCAGAGTAACAAGATTCTCAAAATTTAAGTTTTAAATGCAAGAGTATATACTTTCAACAGTAAAGAGATAATGGTGACTCAGGTCATAGCCATCTTCCAGGTTTCTGGCACAGTGGAACCAGCAGACTTCATGGCCCTGCCTATTCTGGGTACTGTCTTCCAGGTGCTAGGTTACTGTGTTGAGCTGTGTGGTGCAAATGTCATCTGAGCCATTGAATAAGAGGCTGATTAAACACAAAACAAAGCAAAATGTTAAAAACAAAGAAAAGCAGTACCACTATTGTGCTATTGAGCAAGCCATTTTTCAATTTTGGTTTTCTTTCTTCCTTCCTTCCTTCCTTCCTTCCTTCCTTCCTTCCTTTCTTTCTTTCTTTCTTTCTTTCTTTCTTTGTCAGACAATTTCTATATTTCCTAGTAGTTTGCTCGCTGTTTCTGATTGTCACAATTCAAAAGGCAAATGATACTAAAGCCCGCTGTGGTTGTGATCAGCTGTGGTTGGTTGTTTCTCTATAGTTCCTCAAGCTGCTTCTTGGGCTTTTTGCTGTCTCTTCATCTCTTCCCATGCCTGACTCCCACTCCGTTTGCTGTTTGCCTTGTAAAGGTGCTGAGAATAGAATTTTAAATTTTAAAATTTATTCTTTGAAAATTTCATAGATGTGTATAATGTATCTTTGATCATGTTCCCCGCCCCCAACTTTGACTGGAAATTCCCCCCTCTTCCCAACTTCATTTCCTCCTCTATCTCTTTCTTCCTTTCTTTCTTTTAAAGATAACCCACTGGGCCCACTTAGTGCTACTCATGTAGACCAGGATATAGGGTTGCCCTTTGGCTCATAGGCAGATTTCCAGGTGCAACACCCCTGACTCTACCTCTCCTAGAAGCCGTCAGCTGCCAGTGTTCCTCTTGAGCTCTTTTCTCATCCATGCTGGAATGCTGACTAGCTCTTTCTTGTATAGGTAGATCAGCTGAGTTCATGGATACAATGACACTGCTGTGTCCAGAAGACTCTGGGTTATAGCAGTCCTCTGAACTCTGGCTTTTACATTCTTTCTGCCCCCAGAGACCAAAGATTATCAAACAAAAAGCTAATACTAGGTTTGAGATACTTTGGAGTATGTGGAGTTGCTAGGTAAGAAGGCCCTAGAGACGCTTAAATAATACATGCTATTGTCTTTCCTCCTGGTTGCTCACCACAACTCAATGGAAAGATCCTATTACTGAAGTACCGCACAGTTTGGTTACACAGCTTGAAGAAATCAAGCTGGTACTGATCTGGAAGCTTTCTTCCTCCATGCTGAGTAGCTATCGTAGTACCAGGTTCTAGGCAGGATGCCAGAAGAGATCCCGCTTGGTCTTCTCCATACTCTTCTTTTAGTCTTGTACCTGGAGTTTTTGTTTGAACTTGTGTTGATGTATTTTATTGTGGTCTCTTTCTGTCTCTTTCTCTCTGTCTTTCTGTCTCTCTCTCTCTCTGTCTCTCTTTCTCTGTTGCAAATGATTGAAACTTAGATCTTACATGTGCTGGACAACTCCTATCACTGAGTGACATCCCCTTCCTTGCCTTCTGTATTTCTCCGTCCTCGCACAGTGACCTTGTCTTCATCTATCCATCTGTCTGCCACCTACACTAATATGTAGGTGCTTCCAGTGCCTGGACACTTGCTATGAGTGGAGACTCAGTCTCTGAAAACCCCCTTGGAAAAGTAAGAAACCCAGGAAACTGATGAGTCACTGATACCCTCCTGCTCATTTTTCTTCCATTTCCTGGACCATTCAGGGTCCACAGGGCTAAGGTTCTCTACCAGAGATAAGCACAGTTAGTTCTTCAATAAATGAGGAAGAGAAGAGGGAAAGGAGGAGAAACTAGAGAAGACCTATGAGTGGTGGGAAACTAACCTTTATATTCTCCATCAGGCTCTAGAGATTGCTTTGCCAGGCTTTATTTTTTTTTAAAAAACAGGGAGCTGAGTGGGAGAGGGAGATCAGCGACAGAGTGTGGGTTTAGCATACAGAAACTCTGGGTCCAGTTACTGGCGGGAGGGGATAGGGTGGGAAGACTCCCAGAACCCACCCACTCCTGCCCCTCGGGAATTAGCTAAAGAGAGAGCAGATGGTTCCTAATGTCATCTCTAGTGGTGCCCAATGTGGACACAGTAGACAACTGAATCCCAGGCCTCGGTCACATTAGCACTAGCATTACTTACCTGTTGGAGGAGTTCACTGCTGTGTACTTCTAAACTGGCTCCGTTTGACTGTCACCATGTCTCTCATTATAAGTCCAGAGGAATCCACTCCATAAAATGTGACAAACGTGCATTGAGCAACCTCGTGTTGAGGGATCTTTCTGGGAGGATCTGGGAACATTTCCTTCAGGGAGTTTACTAATGAGAGCTCATCCTCCAGGCGTCGTGGAGGCATTCTCTGCTGTGACGTGACTACTGGGCATCTGGAAGCAGAGCTGCTGTGGTGACCTACAGAACTCCTTGGCCCACAGACTTGACAGTGAAGTAAACAGATAGCCAGAACCACGGTACGGTAATGAGGCTGCGAGTGGAACCAAAGGCTTCTGCTGGCTTCAGGTGCATGTACTCCTGCCCCCACTACATGTAGCATATTTAAAAACCTAAAATCGTAGGAATCAGTCACATGCACACAAAGGAATACTGTATAGCTGGGGAAAAGAATAAGGAAGATCTCTGTTTCATATGGAGGGAGCTATATAACACCCAAACAAACATACATACATGCACAATAACACATACCCAGCACCCACATAATATACATACACTCATATACTCAGCACACGCACACACAACATACAGATATACCCAGCACATGCACACACATACACACACAAACACATATGCCCAGTACATACACACACACACACACACACACACACACACAGACACACACCATACAGAATTATTGATCACAGAATGTTAGTCTTTTTAGGAAAGGGAAAATTACAGTTCTATGTAGAATTTTAATATATCCACATTCATCATATATACACACAGTATTTTTGCATAGGACATGCTGGAATGATAAATTGGAATAAAAACCTGAAGTGGAGGGGCTGGAGAGATATCTAAGGACGAAAAGCAAGTGCTGCTCCTCCAGAGGATCAGAGTCCAGTTCCCAGCTCACAACTCCAGTCCCAGGGATCATCATGCTGTCTTCTTGCCTTTGAAGGCACTGAGATCATGTATACGACCCCATATTAGACACAGTATACACACACAATTATCTAAAATCAAAAACAAGCAAAAAACCCCTCTCAAAACCAAAGTGAAATGAATGAAGGATAGTAAGATGTTCTGAGAATTCCTTTGCTTTTTTCAGTACTTCAAACATAAAACTTTACAGTGGGGTAGCCTCCTAGTTTTCTACCAACATAGTCTAGGTAGAGGGGCCAAGGTTGCTGGTTAACAATCTATAAATTAGGACAGCCCCCACAGAAATAGCCACTGTAAGTATGAACATGGTCATTGGTGGGAACCCTAGGTTTAGGGTAAGGGCAAAGGAGACAGCAAAGAATCTGATGTTTTAGAGCTGACCTTTCCTTAAAGGTTTAAAACCTGACCAGCATTCTCCCCATTAGCTCAGTCTGCTTCCTTAAAGGAATGCAAGATGGCAGACAGGGTTTTCATTTTCATCTATACAAAATATCAGTGCTTTCAAGACTGACTTCTCCAGAATGGAGTAGTGGAGTCTTGGGACACGGGCACTGACCGCTTCTCCCTCTGTTTCTGTGCCTGCAGGACAGGCACTCTGCCTTCACCTCAGTAAAGTCTTTTCCACCTCACTTTAAACGTCTGTCCTGCTCTGTCACATTTATGTCCATCCACCAAATGCTGGTATACTTCTGGTGTCACTAAGGCTGACAAGCGGTCTACAAAGGCACAATAAACAGGCTGTAGGAAACCACCCAGAGACTCCAACCAGAGTTTGGTTAACATCACTGCTTTCCTATAGCCTTGAATTAGCCAAAGCTTCAGGAAAGTACTAGAAAGATCAAAGGCAGCTGGCCAGGAGCCAGAGAATGGGCTAGGTTGTAGGGCTTCAGTGTCTCACCTGGCTCTGCTCTTGGCTAAGGGCTGTGGCCAGGGCTCCAGACTCCGCCCGCTTCCCCCGCCCCTCAGGTATTTGAGGCCCCGGGCGCGGCTGGCTCCTCCTAGTCTCCGCTCTGCTCACTACCGACCAGGAACCGAGAGTCCCGGGTATGCTCTGCTGTGGGCTAGCTGTGGCGCGGAACGCGGGCGGGTGTAGCGTAACTCTAGAGTCCTGTGGTCCCAGCTCGGGTTCCCTCTGCTGCATAGTGGCCTGAGAGGCCCGTGACGTAGCTGGGTTAGTAGCCTTCTGGTCCTGGCCGGTTGGTGCCATCGGCGGCCAGGACCAGATCCTCCAGCGTCCTTAGAGAAGGCAGCTGGCGCAGGATGGGGGCAACTCGGAGCCGGGCCGGCTGTTGTGTCGGGGTCCCAGGCTGCAGGTGACCACTCATGTCCCTCGGTCACTAATAATTCTGGAGACCCCAGAGACGCAGGCTGTTGACACACTGCGAAGGGCGTTGGGATCTAGTGTGGGGGTGGGGGGTGGAGGGGTTCGGAACGAGGCCAAGGGCTGGGTGCTCTGACCCACTCTTTCCTGTCCAGTGTGCATGGGTGCTCCAGGGGCGACGCCCCAGCTGTGCTAGGAAGTTCCTACAAATCCTCAGTGCTGGGGGAGAATTTCAAACAGAAACTTAGGAGAAAACATTCCAGATCTTTGAAACTTTTTTTCATTAAGCTCACGCCAGAAGAACTGTTGAGATATTTAATGTCTGTCGGGCTAGGAGGAAGGCCATGAGCAAAGTTTTGACGGATTTTCTGTGCTAGATGAAATTGGCATGTGAGTTAGGTTTTTCCTCCCTTCCTCTTGTTTTGTTGACGGACCCAGTCTTGCTTTGCTGAGCAATTGCTCTGCCACCGAACCACTGACCTGCTCTTTCCCTTACTGCTTAGATTTGTTTGAAAGTCAAAAAGATGGGAATCTAACATTCATGTGGTGTCGGGAAGCTGGGTGGGAGGGAAAGCTGGGTGAGGCTTGGCACTTAATATTTTCTGGCTTACTTGGGAGGCGATTGCTTGTAATAGGACTCTTCCTGAGGCTGCCCGTTTCCTTCCTCCAGTAGTTTAGGACTTGGGTGTGGAATTTGATGTATCAAGTAACCTTTGGAGATTGTGTGATCAGGGACTAACTTCACAGTGCTGGGGCACATGTTATCACTGTTATCAGTGTACATGGGGAGTGTCCCGGTGTTTCATGGCTGCCCTGAGTGATTGTATGCACTATTATAACTGGTGTCATCATACAGAGTGGGTGCATTTGGGTCACTCTTGGCTCAAATACACCAAGTTTATTTGGCTTCCTATACCTACCATTGCCATACATGAATTTCAGATGAAGTCAGCATGAAATAGCACATAGAAATCAAAATGTGCCAGAAAACATTGTAAGAGAACTGAACCGTGTTACTGCACACCTGTAATCCCAGCCAGCACTCAGGAGGCTGAGGCAGGGGGATAAGAGTTTGAGGCCAGCCTGAGCTGTATAGACATATTCAGACCCTCTTCCCTTTCTTGCTTTCTAAATTGTACAGTGTATGGTAACAGGACCATTTATCTGGTGTTTACATTGTGTTGGGTATTCACTCATCTCCCGGCCATTTAAAGTACATAGCAGCATGTACATTGATTAGGTCAAATATTATTTTACGTATGTAAATTGAGCAGTTGAGGATTTTGGCATCTTCAGATACCAGCTGATATCCAGGAATGACTGTACTTAAGATTCTATTAGGCCATTTAATGCCCAAAACACATTTAAATTAGTTCAGGGAGTTACAACTGTCTCAGGCCAGTAGCAGCAGATGAAATTAGAGTAATCAACATTGTGTGCCTCACCTTCCCAGTTCTGGCAAGAAGAGACCATAAGGATATAGGACCACATGGGGCACAAACCCTTTGTTTTTGAGTTTGCTGGACCTGGGGTTAAGCCAAGCAGTCAGTCTTTGCAGACCTTTCAGCTGTGTGCTGGGTCCTTATGCTGGTGAGAGGGAATAGATATTTGACTGATTGCTTAGCTGTGGTTCTCAGCCAGTCATCTCTGTAGCCACTGGACTCACAGTGCCATACAAATGCTATTCTTTGTGTGTTCCTGGGCTTGGAGAAGGCTGGTGACAGGTTCAGGAATCACTTAGGAGATAATACTTAGGAACACCATGAGCTACTGTCCTGATTAGGTCAGTGTTTTGGCCAGACCTCTGAGGGATTGTCCTTATCAAATGAGCTGAGGTTTGAAGACCTACCAATAAAAGTGGGAGGCTCCATTTTCCAGGATGCATAAAATGTAGAAAACTAGATGCACAGACATTCATCTCCCCCTGACCTCTGGAGGTATGAGGAGCTATGAACCAAAGGCAGCCCTCACTGAAGTTGCTTTTGTTGGGGTGTTTTATCACAGCAGCACATGTTAGGGAGATCCTGGGTGAGGTCAGTTCAAGAGTTTAGCCTCTGACATATGGGTGATGCAGAAGAGAGAGCACAGAGTCAGTCTCTGAGAAATGAGCAGTACATTCAAAACTCTCCGGAGTGAAGGGGAAATTTTCTTCATGTGCTAGTTTGAAAGGGTTCCCCAAGAACCCAGCAAAATGCATGAGTTAAGCTCAGAGAGGGACACAAAAGTGGATGTTTCTGAATATCAAAAATAAGAATAAGTTCATAAGCTTTCAGAGTTGAGGTTGGAAAGGGGATCTGAGGATATGAGGTCAGTATATTATCATGCCCTCAAACAGCAAAACTGGTAGCTAGGAAGTAGTGGTGCCATAGCTGAAAGAACTGGATGCAAAGTCACATGTAACTTTTATAGACCCTGTCAAACTCAGTGGCATGGAAAAATGAATTTTCAGATGTTGAAGAAACCAGAATATCTGTATTCTTCCTTAGAAAGAAGTTGTACAAAGTGTTGCATCAAAATAAGGAAATAAATAGCAAAACAAGAATGTGTTTGGGCCCAGAGCAGATAATATATGTGAATAGGTATGAGCTATATAGTATTCACAGAGCAAGGGTCTAAGAGTCCTGTCACTCACATGGCCAATAAATACTACTTGATATGAAAAATCCATATAATTAAAAAAGAGTAGAATGCTTGACTGTGGATATGAACGCCTCCTGGAAACCACTAAAATAAGCCTGGTAATGAAGTCAGATTTGCCTAGACATCTCTTGGTCTCTGGGGGTTTATGTGGTCTCCCTGCTGTGCCTGGGATTGTTACACTGTCACTACTGGTTTGTGCTCCTTTACTATTCTCAATTAAAATAATTTGTACTGATATCCTCCCTCAACCCATTCTTCCTCTCCATTTGCATCCCAACCAGTCTTGAAATAGAGAGCATTCTTCCATAGCTTCTCCAGAACTGTGATTGCCAGTATCATGGCTGGCCACAGTCCTTTGTTCTAAAGAACCCATTTCTCTGAATTAATTTCTTCTTTCCTATCTTCCACTTAACATTCCTCTCCATTTAGTCGCTATTTGAATTGTGCAAGGTATTTCATTTCAAGATCCATAATCCTTACTGCAAAGTCTCTTACAGTGTGAAAAAACTTTCCCAAGTTTCAGGGTTTGGAACCTGGGTGTCTTTGGGTTCTTTGATCAGCTGACTACATCTCTAGCTGTAAAGCTGTGATGTGTATTCTGCTCTCATCACTAAAACTGGGTACCTTCTCTTTCCTGTAGCCTGTTACTTCCCTTTCCCATGCTCTGAGTTCCCAGCATCAGGGGAGCTGATGGGAAATCATAGAACTGTTGTACTGTCTAACTGGGGAAAAGGAATTTGACAGCTGCGTGTGAATGATGTCAGAGCTGCCAGGCACTGCTTCTAGAGCTGCACTGCTTCTAGGCTGCACTGCTGCACTTGTGGACGCCCTGGCTGGTGGGTCAGGCACTGACCCGAGTTAACCCAGCAGGGCTGTATCACTTCCTGCACATCCCTTTACTTTCCAGGTGGGGATTTCCCCTTTTTTCACTGAGCCCCAGCATCTCTGTGTGAGTGAGGGTGAAGAAGCAGCCTGCACATCAGCCCGTATTTATGTGATACTGATTTTAATTCCTCATTCCAGGCTCACTATCATGGATGCTCTTCGGGAAGCAAATGGCACCTTTGCCTTAAACCTTTTGAAAATCCTGGGTGAAGATAGCTCGAAAAATGTGTTTTTCTCACCCATGAGCATCTCCTCAGCCCTGGCCATGGTCTTCATGGGGGCAAAGGGAAACACTGCAAGCCAGATGATTCAGGTAAGCAGCACACGTTTCACAGCAGCTAAATACCATGGAGTGTCAGTTGAGCTGGTTCCCCACTGTAGTATGAGGGGGCCGGCTTGTTGGGGTTTCTGTCCCTCCCAGTACCCCAACAGCCGGCAAGCAACAAAGAAAATCACACACAAGACTCCATAAGGTTATAAACTGATTGGCTCATTAGGTCAGGCTTCTTGTTAACTCTTATAACTTATATTAACCCATTATTCTCATCTATGTTAGCCATAATGGCTCCGTACCTTTCTCTGCTGGGCAAGTTACATGCTGCCTCTTCGGTGGTCTGTACAGGAGTGACTGAGAGAGAGCTTCTGCTTCC
This sequence comes from Myodes glareolus, assembly GCF_982192425.1. Taxonomy (NCBI): domain Eukaryota; kingdom Metazoa; phylum Chordata; class Mammalia; order Rodentia; family Cricetidae; genus Myodes; species Myodes glareolus. The sequence continues at coordinate 50,388,066 of NC_142039.1, read as the reverse complement.
AGAATACTCCCAGTCTCTTTGCTCCACCCCTACTTCCTGTCTGGCTTTCCCGCCTATACTGCCTGCCTGGCCAATCAGCGTTTTATTAAAATATGATTGACAGAATACAGATAATTCTCCCGCACCACCCCACATTCTCAGTCTCAAGAAAAATCCATCTTGAGGAACAAATGTAATAAAATGGCAGAGGGCTATGGTTGGAGACTTGAGAGGAAGGATGCACCCTATACCTGTTAGGGCCCTATCACTGACTCCTCGGTGCTCACAGTATGTAAGTGAGGGTTAGCTTGAGTAAAATACCAAAGGGTGTTGCCAGGGTCCTCTGTGATGCCCACTGTCTTCTCTCTGGCCCTAATGAATCTTAGCTTTTTCACAGGTAAGGAATACTCGAATGGGGTCAGCCTTGACTGGAAGACCAGGGACATGTCCATTAGGGCTCTTCTTGGACTGAGTGCTTTAGCTACAGAGGTGTCTGAACTGCAGAGAAAAGGCTGTCCTGGATTAGAGGAGGAGACTACCTTCGGCTGTGACTTTGCGTTCTGGGTTAACATTTGGCAGCACCTTTCTTTCCATTTTTGCAAGACACTCTATGTTCTTTTCTTCCCCAGCCTGCCTCCTGCCTGAAGAGAGTTAGGGCACAGAGGCTTGCCTTCAGTTTACACTCTTTTTGTCTTTTAATTCCAAGCTATTAGAGCCACTGTAGGCAGTTTACCTGTTTCCTATGGGAGCAGCTGAAGTCATTTGCATAGCGTTTTCAGAGGCTTCGAAGGTCTATGGAATTGTATCTCAGGTCTGGCACCGAGGTGCTCACTGTTGGCTGGGATCTTGCTTCTCTTTCAAGCTGCTGTCCGTGGTGCAGTTACTCCAGGGTGTCCCAGGTGGCCTCCTGCAGGATGGCTTGGGTTCCTTCCACCATGGTGCCTGGAAACAAGAGCACAAATGTGGCAGCTGCCAGACCTTTTAAAAACCCAGCCTGGGACAGGGCTCCTCTCCTCCTTCTGTTGGGCAGGCAGTGCTGGGACCAGTCTGGACTCTAGAGCAGTGAGGACACAGCGTGATCTGAGATCAGAACTGGCTGCACTTGAGTTTTAGGAGGTCTGGCTGATAGCCATGCTTGAAGCCAGAGCACAGTTAGGGGGCATGAAGAACTGGTCTTGTGAAGGGCTCTTTGTGCTCAGTCCAGGGCTGACAGGGTACAGGGGAGGACCCTTGGGAGGGAACAGTCTAGGTACTTTCATCTTTGATTAGGTGGTTCTTTGAGTGGCAGGAAGGATCTATAAGATTTTGAGGATGGGTTTAGTGTTGACTCATTCCCTATAGCTGGACCTGCTGAAGCTGTGTTTTCATCTGTTGATTCCAGGCACTCTCTTTGGATAAGTGCAGCGGCAATGGAGGTGGAGATGTCCACCAGGGCTTCCAGTCACTTCTCACTGAAGTGAACAAGACTGGCACACAATACTTGCTCAAAACAGCTAATAAGCTCTTTGGAGAGAAGACTTGTGACCTTCTAGCAGTAAGTATCATGTGGTACGTAGGTTCTCAGAGGCTAAGGATTCATCCTACTACCTCGCCACTAATGTGGTTCTGTGTTTGTTTACATGCTTTGGAATGACATGAGAGTATATTCTTATTGTACAGACTATCTAAGCAGGAGCCATCCTCTACCTTTGCCCCTTCATAAATAAGAAATTTTTATATAGGGTGATATGTGTGTTCTGCACATATAGAAATTTAGTTGGTGAGAATTTTCTTATGTGTATTTTTTTTGTGGTTTTTTTTCCTTCTTTGAATCTCAGTATCGAGTGATTCTGTTTCAATATTTTTACTGTTATTGTTAGTGTGAGAGATGGAACCCAGGATCTCAGATAGCTAAGCCCCAACTCTACCTCTGACCCACAGCCCAAGCAATGATCAGCATTATTATTCAACATCGGATCGTCCTGAGTATAGATATTTGGTGACATAGTGAACCACTTGTGTACGGGTGGCAGTGCGGGCCATCACAAGCAGTGAGTTACTGAATGAGGTTTCATGCCCATGTGCAAGTGTTGAGGTCAGATACAGTTGTAGAAAGAAGATGTATTGCTCATTGCTCTCCCAAATGGCCAGAGATACCAGCAGAGTGTTCATTGCTATTCCTGTAAGGGACTTGTGCAAGTTTAATCTTTTAAATTTTGATCTTGAGATTGGAAACTTTTATTGTTTTTTTTTCTTTTTTGAATACTCAAGTTCAAGATCACTAAATCCAAAAAAATCTGAAACCTGAAAACTCCTGAGTAGAACTCAGGTCCTATTTCAAGTATCCACATGACTGCTCACAAACATCTGTAACTATAGCTGTGAGAAATCTTAAGTTCCTTCTGGGCCTTGAAGAACTGAGGTACATATGGTACACTGATATACATGTAGGCATCGTACTCATTCACATAAAATATATATAATAATTTAAATAATAAAATAATCTCTCCAGATCTAACGGCAACCCTTGAGGTGTACCCACTGCTGTCTTCTCATTTACAGTGGTTGAGGAGTGGTGTAGAGAGGCTAGCTCTCCTAAGGCCACACAGCTGCTACCCAGACGGCAGTGTTGAAATCCTGTATCATAATTCTGTTTCCTCAGGGCCTGAAGAGATAGCTCTTTTGGTAAACAAAATGACTGGTATGAAAGCACGAAGACCCAAGTTCAGCTCCTCAGCACCCACATAAAAACCCAACATGAAGTTTCCTGTCTGTCACCTTAGTACAGGGAGATAAAGAGAGGGGTGGATTCCTGGGGGGCACTGGGCAGCCTGGCCAGCTGCATTCAGAGCTCCAGGTTCAGTGAGAGGCTGTCTCAACAGATAACGTTCAGAGCTCTTGAGAAAGATACTTCAAGTCACTTTCTAACTGAGACTTCACAAATACTTGCACACACATGTGTTCATATCCAGACATACACATGTGTACATAGATTTATGTGTACACACATAAATACACAAATTAAAAATGAATACAGTTCTCTCAAAGAGGAATTAAATACATGACCAAGAAATGAGTTATTTCATAGAAATATTGAGATATCTCAATATGCATAACATATACACTGTCAGCATAGTGGGTGTTCCAGCCCATTTACACTGTATGGAGTTTTCTTTTGCACCAACATGGCAGAATGTGGGTGGTCATCAATGTCATTGTCATTTTACAGAATATATCTGCAAATGGCTTGAACTTCTGTTTGTCTTTGGTTCCCTTTAAGACCTGGTGCTTTCCTGACTGGTCTTCCATCTCTGCGCTGTACCACTGAACCCCATCTCAGCATGCATTGTGTTTTTGTGAATTGCTCACTCCCTGAAAATGACCTTTCTGAGATGGTGACTATGGACACATAGCTGTTCAAATTCCATATCATGAAGTAAAATAAATTAAAATGAAATATTCAGTTTTATAGCTTCTATGGTCATTCCCTGGTGTTCTGCGGCTTTAGGTGACTCTATTTCAAATGATGCACTTCTGTATTCCTGTTAGCATGGAAAACTTCGGTAGAAGGTCCAGCCTGTGCACAGTGCAAAATGCTGTAGCTCTTGTGGGGTTAAGCCTCACTCCTCCCATGTGGTGAACTATGAGAGTGACAGTCGTATAAGTCCTGCATCTGAGCATCTTCCCAGTTACGTCCTTGAGCCTCAGTTACAAGGTTGCAGCTGTTCATCATGCTTTTCAGTGGTTCTCAGTCCACCAACCACCATCTTACCTCATTAATAAACTGTGGTTAAAGAAGGCTGGACGCAGGAAGGTTGGATTTTATACTCCTTCCACGTATTAATTTGCAAGTCACATCTGTACATCATAAAAATTTGCTTTTCTGCTTTTGTGCTTCAAGGATGGAGGCTGTTGGTGCTGATGCCGTTAGTGACTGTGTAATCATGTTGCTCTGTCTCAGTCTTTTAAAGATTCCTGCCGCAAGTTCTACGAAGCAGAGATGGAAGAGCTGGACTTTAAGGGTGATACAGAGCAGTCCCGACAGCACATCAACACCTGGGTCGCCAAAAAGACAGAAGGTGAACACAGTGTTGTTCTATACTGTTTGTTTACAGAGCTGGGGCTTGAATCCAGGGCCCTGAGCTTGCTGAGCAGGACCTCTGCCCCTGAACTACACCCCGGTCCCTGTTAAGTAGTTAGCCTACTTTTGAAAATGGTGTATTTGATTGTTTGTTTATTGAGTGTTTGTGTATATCTGTGCGCACCTGCAGTCAGGACAACTCACAGGAGTTGGTTTTCTCTTTTTACTTCTGGGTCCTAGGGATTCTACTCAGTTCGTTAGCGTTGTTAGCAATCACCTTTACCTGTCAGGCCATCTATCTGTGTCTAGCCTATTTTTTTTATTTATTTGTTTGTTTATTTGAGACAGGGTCTCGCTGTGTAGACTTGGCTGAAACTCACTCTGTTCACCAAGCTGGCTTCAAACTCAGAGGTCCACCTCCCTCTGCCTCTCCAGTGCTAAGATTAAAGGAATGCGTCATCATTCCTGGCTTTGTAGTCTATTGTTGACAATCATGTTGTTCATGCCTTCACAAGAGCTTCAAATGTAAACAATGATGGCCTTTGGTCTTTAAATCAGGACTTCTTTTTGCCATGCCTGGGAATTGAAACCAAGGTGTTGCATATGCTATGCAAAGTACTCTAACATTGATCTGCATCTTCAACCCTAAATCACAAGTCAGAACTCTTTTTTGTTCTTTTTTTTTTTCCAGGACATGGTTTCTCTCTGTAGCCCTGGCTTCCTGAATCTCACTCTGTTGACCAGGCTGGCCTTAAACTCGGATCTTTTTATATCTGCCTCCTGAGTGCTGGAACTAAAGGTGTGCACTACCATGCCCAACTCCTAAATCAGAGTTCTTAAACTACCCATCATAACTCCTTTTTGCCTGAGAAATTTTTATGTAACCTTCTATAGTCTATAAAACAGGTATACATTTAGATAATAAATCTATAGACCTATGTTTTAAAATAGGTGTGATGTACATATATTTTTCTCATAATTAAAGATGAAGCAAAAATTGCATACTAATGAGGTAGAAGAGTTTATCTTCACAATACAATCCAAAGATATAATGAATTAAAACTTTAAAAAGTCTTTATATGTATGTGTATATGCCTGCACACATTTATATGCATCTTATGCCTGGAGGTGCTTACAGAGGCCAGAGAGTGCCAAGTCCTCTGAAATTGGAGTCACAGGCAGTCATGAGCCACCTGATGTAGGTGCTATATGATATTTTATCATTCAATTATTTCTTCATCTCCCCAAAGATGTAATAATTTGATTCTTACACGCTGAGAATGAGTACAAGAACAGTGAAAGTCTATTTTTCCTAATGAAGCTATTTCGTCTTTATATGAGTAGAAAACTTTGTGTGTAGACCACAAACACTGTATTCCTAATATGATTTTGAATATGAGCTCAGATATTTTATGCAGTGTTTGAGGGCATTGCATTTTATAGGATAAATACAATGGCATGCACAGTACAAAGTGCTTGTGTGTACTCATCATCAAGGCCACAGTGAAGCGGTATGAAGCAAGATGGGAATTACTGCCATGCGCACCTTGGGTTCATCCTGTGTTGGAGTTTGAATGAAGTTTTGGCTGTTGCTTGTTCAGAAAGCTGTTCCTGATGGCAGTTTTTCCCACTAACCCACAGTTAGGCAATAAGATCATGTCTAACACTTTGTATGGCTTTTTCCTATTCCTTTATTTTTTTAAAGACAGAGTGGCTCATTCTGTAGCACTGGTGACTTACATCCTATTGTATAGACTGGGCTGGCTTCAAACTCAACCTGGCTCCTAGTGGTGGGACTAAATGATATGCCACTCCATTTGACTTTTCCCAGCTTTTAAAAGTGTCTCTATGATGTCTCCCAATATTTGATACACCTCTTTGAAAACCTACCAATCTGCTGTCTCTCGATCCTAGATTTCTCCCTCCAACTGTCCCTCCCTCTGTTTCTTTTTTTTTTTAAAAAAATTTATTGATTGATTGATTATGTATACAGTATTCTGTCTGCTTGCATGCCTGCAGGCCAGAAGAGGGCACCAGACCTCATTACAGATGGTTGTGAGCCACCATGTGGTTGCTGGGAATTGAACTTAGGACCTTTGGAAGAACAGGCAATGCTCTTAACCTCTGTGCCATCTCTCCAGCCCTTCTTATTTTTATTTTTAAATGTTTTTACAAAGAATGAAGAATGCTTTCATTCTAGGTCTACAGCTCTTTCTTCTCTGATGGTGATGCTCCCTTCTGTAATTATCTAGCATGTCTTTAGATGCTGGGACAAACCTCCATTTACCTGTGGTTGCAGATTGCAAGGTCCTCTTTTTCTTTTCTTTCTTTTTTTTTTTCTGAGACAGGTTTTCTCTCTAACAGTCCTGACTGTCCTCGAACTTGCTTTGTAGACCAGGCTGGCCTTGAACTTATTGAGAGCTGCCTGCCTCTGCCTCCCAATTGATGGGAGTAAAGGCATGCACCACCACTGCCAGGCATAAGGTCCATTTTATAACTGCTATTCTACTTTCAATTTATTTTTAAGCTAATACATAAATATGCATGTTGACAATTTTTTATATAATTTTCAATGTGCATTCTCTAAAGTTCAGATCAAGATAAATATATCTATTACTTCAAGTATTTTTAAAATTTGAATTTGTAACCAGTCTATGTTAAAACAGTCTAAAGTTTCTGTCTTTAAGTTGTAGGCACAAATTGTGTCTTTCCAGCTCAAGCGTTGCTTTAAATTCCAGCTGCCTGTTCAGCATTAAATTTATGTGTTTATTTCAGTAGTGATTTTTTTCTTACCAGAGTCTTTTGGACTTATTTTTCTTTTCTTTAAAACTTTTTATTTTTTTAAAGGAGTTTGACTTTGATGCTGGAGAGATGGCTCAGCAGTTAAGAACACAGACTGCTTTGCAGAGGAGCTGAATCGGTTTCCGGCGTCTATACCAACTTCCTATAATTTCAGTTCCAGGGGATCTAACCCTTTGTGCCTCTGTGGACATCAGCATGACACACACACACACACACACACACACACACACACACACACACACAGGTCAATTAAAAATAAATCTTCAGAAACAAAAATAATGTCTTCTTGATGCCAGGGTTGTTGCTTTAAGTACAAATGTCCTTCTATTTTGAGAGAGAGTGAAATCTTTTATCCATACTCCTGACCAGAGCAGGAGGTGGGGCCCTTTGCCTATCAGCCCTTTGCATGTGTCAGCCAACGCTGTTAGCTGATTGGGTCTTGTCTTTGCCATTGTTCTATTGCTGTGAAGAGACACCATGACTAAGGCAATCCTTATAAAAGAAAGCATCAAATTGGTTTGCTTATAGTTTTAGAAGAGTTAGTTTATGGTCATCATGGCAGGGAACAGACAGGCACTGGAGCAGTGGCAGCTACATCCTGATCCACAGGCAGCAGACAGAGAGAGACTGGGCCTGCTGTGGGCTTTTGAAATCTGAAAACAACATACCTTCCCCAACAAGGCCAAACCTTCTAATCCTTTCCAAATAATTCCATTAACTGGGCAACAAGCATTCAAATATATGAGCCTATGGAAGCCATTCTCAACCAACTACCATGTGTTTTTAATTCCTTTTTTTTTTTTTTTTAAAAATTCTTTCTTTCAGATAAAATCCAAGAGTTGCTATCTCCAGGCACGGTGGATTCAGACACTCTGCTGGTCCTTGTAAATGCCATCTACTTTAAAGGAAACTGGGAGAAACAGTTTGACAAAGGGAACACCCGGGAGATGCCTTTCAAAGTCTCCAAGGTAAACACAGAGCAGTAACTGAGGAAAGTCCTGGGCAAGGTCCCCCGTTCACATTGGCTTCTGAAACACAAGGAGGCTGCTTCATGTAGCCCATGCCCCTCATGTCTCTGGGCAGCTCTGCAGCTAGAGCTCCCTCTCTCATCTCTGAGGCCTTTCTCTTCCCCTTCCCTTCTGCATGTTGTCACTGGTGCCTGCAGTCTGCATGGCCCTGCTCCTGTCACTGGTCATGGTGTCCCTGGCAGCTGCTGCGGCTGCAGTATACTTGAAACAGCCTATCATGTGACTTCGGAGATAGGAAGGTCTGAACTCCAGCTGTGCTGTCTCAGGCTCCTTGTGGCCCCGAATGCAGCGCATTCCTGGAGATTCCCCTCAGTGGTGCACAGTCCTTTCTTTTCCGTGTCTTCCTAGAAGTGCTGTTTCGTGTCTTCTCCCTCCTTCAGAGGACACAACTCCAGCTGGGTGCCACAAAACATTGCAGGGGGAAAATAACCATTCTCACCCTGCTGGAAAAACAGCAGAGGGCAAACAACTGTTTAATGAATGCCTGGTTTATGGTTGGTCTTACTCTTATGGGAGAAGCACAGATTTTTTTTTTCTTACAGATAATCACAGAAAGGATGTTTATATGGGATAGACTCTACATTCACACAAAGGATGTTTATATGGGATAGACTCTATATTCAACCTCTTCCTGGTTGGAGTATGATATTTGCTGGTGTTTCTCTCTCTCTCTCTCTTTTATTTTTTATTTGGTAATGATATCTAGTTAGTCTCTCTCTCTCTTTTTGTCACTCACTCACTCTCTTTCTCTCTCCTGGTAGGCTGACAAAACAAATTAATTACATTTTGGATCATTAACCAGACTTTAGATCTCCCAGACAAACTTGAATTTGTACCTTCAGTTTTTCAGGAAATGCATTATATTTCAAGATTTATTCTTTTAAAAAACTGTTCTTTTTTTCCCCCTCATTAAAGTATTTCTGTCTTTGGAATCAGTCATTGACAAGATATACCTTAAAACTTCCTTCAGCTGCAAGCAAGAGAAACCCTCGATGACTATAGTTGAAAGCACACAGATTCATCATTCACCTGGAAGGCTGGAAATGGGTGGAGCCTGGGGCTTCCTGCACAGGGTGATGCTCTTGGGACCTGACTCTCCTTTCCTGCTCTACCACATTTATCATGGGGCCTTTGTCCTCAGGCTCACACCAGTACTTTGACCCTGACTCAGCAGTCCACAGGGAAGGACAAAGGGCTGAGAGCAAGAAGCCTCTGTCGGAGACCTTTCCCATTCTTTTTATTTTTTTAATTGATTTTATTGAGCACTTCATTTTTCTCCATTTCCCTCCCTGCCTCTCCCCTTCCCTTAAACCTTCTCTCAAGGTTCCCATGCTCCCAATTTACTCAGGAGATCTTGTCTTTTTCTACACCCATGTAGATTAGATCTATGTATGTCTCTCTTAGGGTCCTCATTGTTGTCTGGATCTCTGGGATTGTGATTTGTGGGCTGGTTTTCTATGCTTTATGTTTAAAAACATGTATCAGTGATATATGTATTTAGTACATGTGATATATGTATTTAAATGTATTAATATAAATACATATATTAATACAGTAATATATGTATTTAAATACATGTGATAATTATCTTTCTGGGTTGGGTTACCTCACTCAACATGATGTTTTCAAAGTCCATCCATTTGCCTGCAAAATTCAAGATGTCATTTTTTTTCTGTTGTGTAGTACTCCATTGTGTAAATGTACCACATTTTCCTTATCCATTCTTTGATCGAGGGGCATTCATACAGAGGAGGTGGCAGGATGCTGTGCTTGGGTGTGGTTCAGGGGAGAGCTACTGAGGAACTTCACTGGGAAGATGGTGTGTGACAGACACCAGGAAATATGAGGAATGTTCCAGGTTTGAGACCCAGTTCGCTGGGCAGAAAAAGGCTTAATCTAGTTACCCTCAGTACTGTAAACAGTCCTGTGACTATAGTGGATCAAAGAAAAGAGAGAGGAGCAGAATAGGAAGCAGTGTGGGCTCTTTTTCTATTCTGTGCCGTGTTAAGAATTTTAATTTACTATTGTTCCTGCTAGAGTGTACACAGTGGTGTGGTCTCACTTGCACTGTGCTAGGACCTATGGCCGCTGTGCTGGGATCAGTGACAAAGAGGTCATCACTGTAGCCCAGGGCTATGCTTATTCAGGTGGAGGTTTAAAAATAAAGTCAGGTTTTGGTTCTGTTTCAAAGGGACAGCCAACAAAGGAATACCAAAGAGCAGGAGTCAAATAGAGTATAAAATATATTTCTGAGTTCAGGGAGAAGTCCTGGCTAGAACAGTGAGTTTGGGAATTTTGTTCAGAATCATGAGAATGAATGGGACCCCAAGAGAAAAGAATGTTTCTCTTGTTGGGCCTTGTTGGCCCAGGACATCACAGGTGTTTAGAGATTGGGTCAGTCAGCTTTCTGACATTAAAGTGTGGAGATGGCCACCTCAGTAAGAGACAGGGTTTATTTGACTCAGTGTTAGATGTTTAAGTCTGTGATGAGATGAACCCATTGTTTTGGGGCCTGTTCTGAAGGTGCTGGAATGGGATTCTAGGAGCAGGTGCTGGAGTAAAATGACTCACGCCAAGGTTAGGAAGTGAGAGAAAGGAAAAAGTCCAGGATCCCAAAATCCTTTTCAGTGCACATCCTAATGACATAAACACCTCCCTCCGGACCCACCCCTTAGAAGATTCTACTCCTATGCCAGGCATGGTTGTGCATACCTTTAATCACAATACTTGGGAGGCAGAAGCCGGTAGCTCTCTGACTTCAAGGCTAGCCTGGCCTGTGTAGCAATTTTAGGCGAACTAGGGCTACATAGTGAGACTTTGTCTCAAACAAACAGACTTCGACCTCCTCTCAATCTAGCACACCTGAGGACCAAGCCTTGAAGAAGGGACTTTTGGGGGCGTGTAAGGGCTAAGCAAGTGTTTGAGAGGCTGATAAACTACTACAGAAGTCAGTTTAAGAATATGTACCTAAGGCAGGAGAGATGGCTGGACGATTATTAGAAACACATGTTCTTGAAGATAATCAGAGTTCAAATCCAGTACCATACTGGTGTCTCATAACCATCCATAACTCCAGTTCCCGGGGAATTTGATACCCTCTTCTGAAATATGCATACACTAAATGCATTTAGTCAGGTGGTACACATACATACGTTCAGGCTGAACACTCATACATTTATAATATAATAAAAAAGCAAGTATTCCTAGTTGCAGTGACCTCCTTGATTGAATATGGCCCGATGTGTTACTTGTGTCTCCTTTCAACTTAATATTTGTCTCTCCTTCACAGAATGAGGAGAAACCTGTGCAAATGATGTTTAAGAAGTCTACCTTCCAAACGACCTATATTGGGGAGATATTCACCAAGATTCTGTTGCTTCCCTATGCTGGCAACGAGCTGAACATGATCATCATGCTCCCAGACGAGCACGTTGAGCTGAGCACGGTAATGATCACGAGACCTTGATGGAGCTGTGAGGGAGAAAGAGTGGCATTTGTGTTTCTGCAGGGCGGCTCTCCTAGGCTCCCATGATCATATTTTTATCTTTCCTTTGTTTGTGAGGCAGGGGTAGAACCCAGAACCTGGAGTCTGCTTGATAAACACTCACCACTGAGCTGAACCCTACCTCGCCCAGCTACTGTATTAACTTAAAGCCACACATCCTGGGCAGTGTAGAGCCTCCCCATCGTCTCAAGTGCCCCGTGTGACAACATTGTCCTAAAGTCTTCAACTCTCTTCTAGGTGGAAAAGGAAATAACTTATGAGAAATTCACAGAGTGGACGAGGCTGGATATGATGGACAAAGAAGAGGTGGAGGTTTTCCTCCCACGGTTTAAACTGGAGGAGAATTATGACATGAAGAACTTCCTGTGCAAGCTGGGCATGACCGATGCCTTTGAGGGCAGGGCAGACTTTTCTGGAATATCTTCCAAGCAAGGCTTGTCTCTGTCCAAGGTTGTGCATAAGTCCTTTGTCGAGGTCAATGAGGAGGGCACAGAGGCTGCGGCTGCTACAGCGGCCATCATGATGTTGAGGTGCGCCATGTTCACCCCCCGTTTCTGTGCCGACCACCCCTTCCTTTTCTTCATTCAGCATGTTAAGACCAATGCTATTCTGTTCTGTGGCCGGTTCTCCTCTCCCTGAGGATAAGGTGTTCCTGTCAGTCTTTTATCCTTTCTCCATGGTTTGCCTGCGACCTAAGTGACCTTATCCATAAGTGCAATGACAATTTTGAAATAAAGTGCATTCTACATCCCAAGGATTTTTCTATGATCAGAAACTGCATTTCTGGGAGTTGTAATGTTGCTACAGAGTTCATCCTGCTGGAGGATGCTGTGGCTGTCAACGCAGGCAGCTGTGTGTCCCCTGTGACATGAGAAGAGAAGCAGTGCTTCTGTTGACAGTATTGGGTTCTTATTCCACTCTATGTTAAAAAAAAGCCAGTGAAGCCAGTGAGGAGTGGGCAGCAGGGACATGCCTTAGACCGTCTCTATAGAAATGTGTGCCAAATTTGTGTACGCCAGATATGTGGGGTGAGGAGGGACTCAGCCCAGGGAGAAAAGCTCATTTCCTCATATATCTGTTAGCCCTGTCATATGGTATGACACATATACATCTTTAGATTTATCTGTCCACTTTCCAAGGGGTTGGAAATATTAGGCCATTCAAAGGAATATAATTGAGCACAGCTGCATGAATGAACTCCAGGTGACTTTCTAATTAGTGACAAGTTTTACAAATACAAAAGTGACGGATTTCTGTGGTTGTACTTGTCACTTGCTGGAAATAGAGTAGAAGCATTCACCAGGAGGGGAACAATTTGAAAGGGGCATGATCTGTGTTAAAGAGTCGTGTTGGGACTCTAAGGGATGGTGAGAAGGACTTTCCATGATCTTTGTGGAGTTTTACAGCAGCCAGGATCTCTGCTGACTTCCCTGATGCTGCTCACATACTGCCAAGCTGTGGTGACACAGTGGGTACCATTTAGAGATGTGGGATTTAGGAGTTGATATGAGGAAAGGGAGATGAAAGCTTGCAGCTTTTGTTGCTCACCCTTGGTTGGTATACTGTTGCTATAGTAAAAATGCCCGAGCCTGGAAAAGCTGAGCATGATGGTACAGACATGTTCATCTAGCACTTGGGAGGCAGAGGTGGAAGGATCATGTGTCAGAGTCATCTGGAATTAACTGGAGTTTAACAACACAAATTAAATGGACCTAGTGGACAGCTACAGAACATCCCATGCAAAAACTAAGGAAACACAGTTCTCAGCAGACCATGCAATGTTCTCTACATTTCATCAAATATTAGTACACAAAGCAAGTCTCGATAAACTTAGAATAATTGAAATATCTTCCAGTCTACCTGACTACAGTGGAGTAAAGTTGACTACCAATAGAAACTTCAGAAAGTACAAAAACTCTTGGAGACTAAACAACACATTACTGAATAGCACTTGGGTCAAGGAAGAATATAAGGAAATTAATAATTCCTAGACTTAAATGAAAATGAAAACACAACCTACCCAAATCTATAGGACACAAGACACTCTTAAGATGAAAAAGTTCATTATAGCACTAAATTCTTAGATCAAAACATTTGGGAGATGTCAAATTAATAACTTAATGATGCAGCTGTTAGCCTTGGGAAAACAAGAACAACCTGCATCCCCAAAAAAGCATGGGAAAAGATAATGAAATTCAGGGATAAAAATTAATGAAATAGAAACAAAAACAAAATATAAAAAGATCAAGGAAATAGTAAGATCATCCAAAAAATAATAATTAATAAGATTGGCAGCCTTTTAGCCAAATTATCAAAAAAAAGAGAAAAGTTCTAAATGATACAATTAGGTATAAAAGGGAGACATTTTAAAAGGGAGACAGTGTGGGAACCCAGAAAATCATGAGGATATACTTAAAAATTTTTTAATCCCACCAAAGTGGAAAATATAAAAGAAGTAGACGAATTTCTAGATTTATATTATCTACCAAAGTTAATTAAGGTTGAAGTAAATAATGCAAATAGACTATAACCAACAATGAGATGGGAAAAGTAATGAAAATCTCCCAACTAAAGAGAGCCCAGATGAGTTCTATGTAGACGTTTGCAAGCAATGTGTCTCAAACTGTTCTCCCAAATTGAAAAGGAAGGAACATTTCTAAATTCTCTTTACAGAGCTAGTACTATCCTGATACCAAAACCAGACAAAAACTAAAAAAAGAAAGGAAAAAATGAAAGAAATTATAGGCCAACCTCCCTTATGAATATAGACATAAAATTTTCCAATAAAAACCTTGCTAAGAAAATTCAAGAAAACATCACAAAGATCATCCATCATGATGAGTTGACTTCATCACAAAGATGCAGGGATGATTCAACATACATAAAAGCAATAAACATAATATACCACATAAATAGAGTAAAGGACAGAAAAATTATAATCACCTCATTAGATGCAGCAAAGGCCTTCAACAATATCAACAAAAGTTATAAATAATCTAGGGGTATGAGGGACATTTCTCAACATAATAAAGGCAATATTCAATAAGACCAAGTGAAACATATTCTAAATGGAGAAAAACAAAGTATTTCTAGTAACACAAGGAACAAGATAAGGATGTATACTCTATCTCTCCGTTTCTGTTCAATATTGTGCTTTTAAGTCTTGGCTAGAGCACAAGACAAGTGGGTGAGATAACGGGGATAAAATAGGAAAGGAAGACGCTAAAGTATCCTTATTTGGAAATGATATGATTCTATGTTTGAAAGATCTTAGAGGCTCCACAAGGAAACTACAGATGATGAACACTTTTATCAAAGTATTAGGATACAAAATTAATGCATAAAAGTTGCCTTCAGTATGCAAACACACCAAGAAAGAAATCAGGGAAACAATAGCATTCACAATTGCCTTTTAAAAAGCATTCAGAAAACACTCATTCAGCAAAGGATACCGTAGTTCCTTTGGTGAAGAGGCAGCCTGAATGGGGAAAAAAAAACCTTTACCGTTTGTATAACTGACAGTGTTAGTATCTAGAATATATGAAGAAAAGGGGGAAAAAAGTAAACATCAAGAAAACTAATAGCCCAGTTAAAAAACTAAGACATGAAACTAAATAGAGTTCTCAAAAAAAATGTAGAAGATTGAGAATTTTATTTTCTGTTTTTTCAAGACAAGGTTTCTCTGTGTAACAGCCCTGGGTGTCCTGGAACTAGCTGTGGTAGATCAGGCTGGCCTTGAACTCACAGAGATCTGCCTATCTCTGCCTCCCAGGTGCTGGGATTAAAACCGTGTAATCACCTCCCAGGGAGGACATTTTTGATAGTCTGATTAAATGTTCATCATTCTTTGATATCAGGAAAGTACAAATTTAACCAGCCCCGAGATGTCATCTTACCCCAGTCAGAAGGACTAAGACCAGAAATCAAATGGCACCATGTGCTGCTGCAGATGTGGAAAGGGGAGCACTGCTCACTGCTGAGGGGAGTGCAAACTGGTATGGGCAGCATGGAGGTTAGGGTGGAGGGGCCTCACAAAGCCAGAAATTAGCCTACCACATCATCTAACTTTCCTGCTCTTGGACATACACCCGAAAAACTCTGCCTTACTAGATAGCTACTTCCTCATCTATGCTCACTGCTGCTCTATTCACAATAGTTAGCGAATGGAAGCAGCAAGATGTCCACCAACTGATGAGTGCATAACAAAAATGTGGTGCATTTACACAACGGGATATTATTCAGCTGTTGATAATAATGAAATGAAATTTGTAGACAAATGGAACGAGAAGGAAATGATCATTCGGAGTGAGCTAACCTAAAGACGGAAAAACATTGTATGTTCTCCCTTATAAGTGGATTCCAAACTTGAATTTTTGGATATGTGTATTTAAATTGAAGTACTCATGGATGTCAGGAAAGTGGAAATGGACCATGGGGCATCCATTAAGGTGGGGGAGGGAGATGGTGTGAAGAAGAAATGAGATATAATGAGAGAAAAGGATTGGGCGGTATGGGGAATGGGAAGGCAGGATAGAGGAGGGAGTGTATGTAGGGAGCAATAGCTAACACTCAAGAGTCCCACCCCTAGCCAAGATGCTATTGACAGTAAATGATAATGGCTACTAGGTAATATGATCCAAAAACTTCTTCCTTGTCAGGTTTTGGTAATCATTTATCCCTACTTAATCTCTGCCTTCCTTGTACCTTGCTGCATAAGATTCCAGATGCTATGGGGTCTCTCCGAAGAAGTGAGTTCACAACACAAGGGGTATTGGTGGCCACAAATCCTGTTCCCTGCCACCTCTCCATGTCTCCTGCTCTGACATGCCTTCCCTCAGAGAGCTGCGTGAGAGAGACCCTAGGTCTGCTGACAGGTTGTCATAAGAGCAGTGGCTGGTCTTTTGGAGGGCCCAGGGGATTCACTGCTTCCTTTGACCTCTGCAGGCACCAGGCAGACATACATACAGGCAAAACATCTATACACACACATAAAATTAAATAAAGAAAGAAGAGAGAGTGACTCTGGCCTGTGGGGCTAAATCCTATCTTCTGGAAGTGCTTTCATAGACCTCATTGCAGTGTTTCCTGAGGCTTTTCAGGACCAAATTGATTCCTTTGCCTCTTAGACCCCCCAAACTATGGTGCCCTTGATGTTCTTACAGCAGCCCCTGCACTTGGAGTAGTATGCTTTGCTCATGTTAATCAACAAAATGCAGGTAAAACTTAGTATACTTTAAGAGGGTGTGGTATGTCACACACAAGAAATGGGCCTGACTCATGCAGAAGAGTTCTGGCCTCTCCTGTCCTTATCTAATAGCCCTAAACAAAAGTTGTCCTCTTTATGTATTGAACAACACAGCAAATATGGTAATGAAAAGTACTGAGGAACTTTTGCCTCACAAGGGGATTTGGTTTTGGCCCTGTGATTCAGTATAGCATACAAAACCACAGTTGGCTGTCTACATACAGGTTATTTTCAATATTTTATTTTATTTCATTTTTAAGGAGAAGGTGTTGTTTTCAATATCTCAATGCTTCTAATAAATGACTTAGATCTGGTCACCACATTGTATACACATACATTGCTTTGAGTTGGGTACAAGCAGGTCATAGAGGAAAAATAGGAGCATGGTAAACTGAGACTGCATGAATCTGAGTTTATAGGAGTTAGTTACTCCTATCAAGTCCAGAGTATAGTAAAAATGATTACAATGTTTATCTTAGATACAGGTTGAACATGCAGTGTGTAAGCAGAATATGTACAGCGTTATAAATGGGTGCAGAGCTCATTATTCACTTGGTTACAGGTTGGGCTAAGAACTAGCAGACTGGTTGCCTCAGGGTATGACATGTGCCTCAGGACTTTTCCTAAACCTAGCCTTGTCCTCACCACCTCACACTGCCACCAGCTCCTCTTATCTCAAGGATGTATATTGTCATTCCCTTAGCTTTCCCATCCCTGCCCCTGTCCTAAGAGCCTGGTCCTGTCTGGTCTCATCTCCCCTGAGCCTCTAATCCCCAACTCTGCCTCCTGGCTCCAGCCCTGCAGGGTCCCAGGCTCAAGTCCAGGCTGATGTGAGTTTCTGCCCAGGGCTCAGCTATGAGGCCCAGGGATAAGGACTCCTGGGACATGAGTTCCCTTCTGGCTGAGGCAGGTGGGTAGAGAGCAGCGGCTCCTGCTGTGCTAGGGTCTGTGCCCATTCCCGGGCAGTAATGGACACTCTGGGAGTGGGCAGCAGCCGAGGGCCTGACATTTCCCCTAATTGCTGTTTCTCTGACAGATGCCAACGAGGCCCTGGTAGCTGAGGATTTTGTAGGGGCAGGCCACCGGGGAGTTCACTCTGTCTCGGGTGGCCTGACCATGCTGTCTCTCCATCTGGCTTAGTCCTTCCCTGCCTGCTCCTGAGGTTACCTTGGTGACTCCATTCAGTCTGTCCTCTTCAGTATCACACTCCAGGTGTCTCAGTCAGACACTGCTTTCTCTGACTCCTCCTCTGTGGAATATTTCACAGGCCCTGCCTATCCCTCTAGCTCCTGCCGGGGAGGCACAGTCTAGATTATTCAGCTCTTGGGACTGCAGGCTGGGCCACTCCAGCCTCACCCTGTTCCCCAAACCTGGTGTGTAGGCAGAGGTTGCTTGTTTGTTTCCCGAACCCATTGCTTGTTCATTTCTCGGCTGCCCAGACCCGACACAATCAAACAGAAACTAGATTAATTACAACACTGCTTGGCCAATCACTTAGGCATATTGCTAGCTAGCTCTTATATCTTACATTAACCTATTTTCAATATTTTATATTTTACCACAAGACTTGTGCTTTCCCAGTAAGGTTTTGGGCATCTTTCTTCTTCCGCAGCTACATGTCGTCTCTTTGACTCCATCTCCTCTCTCTTTACATCTCTGTTTAGATTTTTCATCTGGCTTTACTTTGTTAAGCCATTGCCTGAAAGCAGCTTCTTTATTAAGCAATGGCAATAAAGCATATTCACAGCACATAGAGGGGAATCCCATATCTCCTCCTCTTTTCTGTGTCACTTAAAAGGATAGTTTAACTTTAATATAGCAAGATTATATACAATGAAACAGTTATCAAGCAAAAATTATAGTTACAATATTTATAACTATTTTAGCTTTTATCATAACTAAAGAAAGCAATAATTATAACTATCTATTCTTCAACTCTATCAAAGATATATTACCTAAGGGAACAGGAAGTGCATTGTAAGCAACTTCCAAAACTCTAGAATTGGCAGAGATATCTCACTGCCTGGACAGTCAACCAAAGTACTTGTGTAATATTGGGGTATCCACTTCAGCCTAAAGACCCATAGAATCTGGTAGACTTCTCCATGAAGCAGGAAATTGGAATATTTGTTTTGCCTTGTAATGGCAAAGTTTATCAGATACTTTCTTCTGTGTCCTTCAAAATGTCTAGCAGTTCTTTCATAAAGCAGGGACTCTGAAGGACTGTCTCACCTTCTTTAGGCAACTTTAGCAGTCATTTTTCTGTGGGTCCTGCATGGCCAGTTCATACAGCGTACAGTCAAGCAGTCCAGATAAGAGCAGGTTTTTGCCCAAATGGCTAACAAACTCCATAAGGAGCCTCTTCAACGCCCTCAATCATCCTCTTGAAGTAAATTGGTGCTACCATGAGCAGATGAGCCTCATTGCCATGAAAACTTCTAATTTCTTAAAACATTTTAAATGCCATATTCTGTTAGTCTTTGAAACATTTGAAGAATACTTATCTAACTGAAGTATATCTCTGTATGTCTAGAAAAGCTAACTAACATAACTACAAGCTTGACTATTATAGATGACTATTAACCTGTATTTCTTAATTATGCATTACATTTTTAAATGAGCTATACAAACACAATAGCTTAATCAGGAGCAGAAATATACATATAACAAAATTGGCCTTAAATTTGTATCAATAGACCAAGATTCATAGCAATGCAAAGTATTCATCTCTATATCATATCCCCCTTTAAATTGAAACAAACATTTATAAACAATAATTTAGGGAATTTGGGTATAATTCTCTCCAAAGTACTTCCTGTTTTTGTTGGATTTTGGGGTGGTTTCAAGGAGACCTTTCGGGGGTCTTGGTCCATGAAACCACATTTGTCTGGAAAGAATCTGCTGATTTTCATCTGCTGTGCAAACAAAAGCAGAACCTCTTTTTCTTAGAAACATTTCTTTAAACCCAAATTGTGAAGTCAAAATACCTCTAAAATATATGTGTTGGTTTAGTTTAGCAGTCCACACAATGAAATATCTCTCTGCTCATTCATAGTCAAAAAATTTACAAAACACAATTATATATATATACATTCAATATATATAAACAATATATATATATAAACAATATATATATTCTAGACTGTGTAATTTTCATCTTTACTTGGCTTATTGTTTGTCCTTTAATCTATGGCGGTCTGTACTCTGTTTCTTTAAAGTTTTTGTTTTATTTTTAAATCCATTTACTTTTTAAAAAGTGACTGTCTATATTCATTTTCTCTCTCTCCCAAGCCTACATAGATTTTTTTAAGTACATTGTGTCTCATTTAGAGGTCTTATATGTCTGAATCTTTCCTACTGTGTCTCTGTCTATATTCTTTTTCTCTCTCTTGCAAGCCTACATAGACTTTTTTTTTAAAAACACACTGTGTCTTATTTAGAGGTCTTATATGTCTGAATCTGTTCTATTGTGTATCAGAAATCTGTTCTTGGCAAGTGGCATTGTAAAATGGTACTTTTACATGGTGTAGTCATGGCAGCCCTGAATGCTGGGTCCTCTTTCTCAGCCTTTTAATATGACAGAGGTATGTTACTGCCAGTTCTGGGACTGCCAGTGGGAGCCGTTCTCACCTTCTCAACTCTGGTAACCAGTTGGCCCATGCTGCCACCAAGTAACTTGCAGCATGGTGCCCACAAGCCCGAGAGCTGTTCCAGCAACTTGCAGGAACCAGGAAGGCTTGTTAAAGAAGCTGTAAAGTTTTTGTTGCTATTGATGAATTTCCTCTGTCTTTTCAGGCCCCTCTGCCCTCTCCTAGTCAGCTTTCGGATCTTCTTTCTATTTTCATGGGCATCCTTTTCCTCAGTAAGGCCTATTTGTATTGGACAGTCACATTGGTGCCTAGACCTCTCCTCAACTACCCATGGAAACTCAATCTTTTCAAGTTAAAATAGAAATTGATTCTGGACCTGGTGGCACAGGCTTGTTTGTTATCCCAGCTATGTGGGAGGCTGAGGCAGGAGGAATTTAAGATTGTGTCCTGTCTGGACTATAAACCAATTGCCAGCCTTGGTAACTTAGTGAGACCTTGTCTGAAAACAAAAAGTAAAAAGAGGATAGGGGATGTAGCTCAGTGGTAGAGGACTTGCATAGCATTCAGGAGGACCCTGGTTCTGTCCCCAGTACCACAGGGAAAGGCTGGTGATATGGCTAAGTAGGTAATGTGTTTGTCAGTCAAGCCTACTGACCTGAATTTGTCCCTTAAAACCTACTTCAAGGTGGAACTAAATTAGTTTCCTCAAAATTAGCTTCCAACGTGCCTGTGTGGGTTGCCACACACCCTCACCCAGACATAACACACGCTCTCACACAAATAAACAAACCATGTTTCTTTTACATTCATCTAACTTCTGTTTTTCCGTCTTGCTTGTCACAGCAAACTGGGCAAAATCATCCATCTGGGTCATACTAGGTTCCTCCTTCTTTACCCACCTAATCTGCAAGCCCCAAAGCTGCCTATTCTCTTTTGTGTTTTGTTTATTTTATTTATTTATTTTGACAACGGGTCTCACTATGTAGCTTTGGCTGGCCTGGAACTCTATTTTGACCGGCATGTCCTTGAATTTGCAGAGTTTCTCTTGCCTCTACGTTAAAGGAGCACATCTTTACTACCAATTCCTTTTGAAATAGACTCTTTCCTATGGTTCCCCGATAGTATTATTATCTGAAAAATTGGTAGCCTTGTTTTCCTTGTTGGCTACCATTCCTGCCTCTCTTCAACAGTGCTGTGAAGCAAGCTTTTCTATCTTAACTCTGAGAATATAGCCACATGCTCAGAAGTCTGTAAACCCATGGGCATGATGTCATGAATATAAAACACTCCAGAGTCTAGGCTAAATGGGCTTGTATTTAGTGATATTCTAATAAACTGTAGGTTTCCTGGGCATACAAAGACTTTCACATTTCCTTATCTGCAGGGTTGAATATTCCCTCATGTGTGTCATGTCCTCAGCAAATCCTAATTCTTCAGATCTCAGTTCTAGTCTTAAGGACTCTGACACACCCTTTTGGGGCCAAAGTTCCAAAGGCAAACCCTATGGTTCCTGCTTCTCCTTGTTCTTGTCCTTCTTTTTCAGCTTTGTGCATACCACACCTTATTTCATCTGTTTTTGCACATCTGTACTGAGGCCAGGGACTGTGTCTTCTCTCTTTCTTTCTCCACGTGACTCCTGGCCCATTCACTAAGTAGAGTAAGTCTGTAGAACAAATGAAACAATTTCACCATTGTGACATGTCACTGGCTCCATTTTCCCTATTCTAGGTTGCTCATATAATAATGTTGTTAAAGCTGATGACCAAAACATCAAACTATCCAAAAACAATATTGTAAATGTTCTAAAGGACTTTGACTATGATGTTATATAGTTATCTCACAGGCTAAGAAATACCCCTGTCCTTGTGAAGGTCTAATATTGTATTCAGACATGCTGGAAAACAGAAGGGATGGTGTGTCTGTTTGGAGGGAGAGTCCAAGGAATGCTGCAGTGACAACCAGACAATAGAGCTCTGTTCTAACCAATCGCCTTTTCCGTGAAATCAGCAATCAGATGCCTTCCTCATGAGATGCTGGAGTTCTCTAGTTCAGGGTGGGGTGGTGCTGTGCTTTGTTGGTCCCCAACATAACTCATGCTGAAGTCATCCCCTCATGTGAGGTATAGGAAGTGGAGGTCTTTATGGAATGAATGGGTCGTGAGAGCCTTTCTCTAAGTGGGCTAATCCATTTATGGATTAATTGATTAATTGCCTATGGGCTATCTTGGATGGGCCTATTGAGAAGCCCATTTGCCCTTGCTACTTGTATGTACTACTCTCATAGTGGCAAGACTCTACAGATAATCTTTACCAACAAAATGACTCTCATTAAGATGCAGTCTCTTAACCTCGAGCATTGCAGCCTCTAGAATTACAAATTAAATAAATATCTTCACAAAATATGTGGTATGAAGTATTTCATGATAGCCAAAGAAAAGGCTAAGACAGATAGATACTGAGAGGGGAAGTTTTCTACCTTCATATAAATACTCTGACATCTTCACCAAGATGAACAGTAACATCTACATCTCATCCCACCCCTGCTTTCCTTCTAGAATACCAGGCTGACATTTTAGAATTTAGCTTCTTTGTGTAGAATCCAAATTGGTCTTCATGAGTATTCCTTTAAGATGACCATAAGTTTTCAAGATCATCTGTCTGCAGTGTAAGCTCTAATTATAAGTCCTGTCTCCCAGAACAGCTGCCGGAGCTAGGGTGGCAGAGCATGGTGTGCCTAGATACCATCAGAGACTGCCTGAAATTAACCTCATCGCCCTCAAGCCCCACTCATCACAGGTTGATTGCCACTTTTTTTGTTTAACTTTTACATACTTTGCATTTTTAATCTCAAGAACTTCATTCATAGGGCTCTCATAAAGACCTTGTGAACACTCTCTTTGTGTCTCCTGGGAGCACTGTCCTGGATCTCCACATGCAGGCTGCATAGTTTTTTTTTGTTTTTTTTTTTTTCCAATGATCTGGGATCTTGGGGACAGGCTACTGGACAGCAGCACTCTGCCTTGGCCTGGTGGATACCTGCTCAGCTGCCTCCTCATTTACGTCTTGAAACAGATCACCTTTCGATCCTGGGGTGGATAAGAAGACAAGTTTCTTTTGCTGTGGAGAAAGAGACACAGAAGAATGTCAGGGAACCAGGGCATCCAGAAACTGATCATTGAGAAGTTTGCGTGCAAGTTGATTCCCAAAGAGCTGAGCACGCACAGGTGGCCCCAGTTTGAAATGTGCCTCTCCAAGAATCGTGGTTTAGGATATTTGAGGGGGATAAAGAGTTATACTGGCTTAAGTCAAAGAAAAGTAACTGCAGAGTAGTTGGTGTGATAGTGGGCTGTCACTGTCACCCAATCTTCACGGCTCTTCATGGAATGATATTCAGAAAATAGTGATGTTAGCGTGGTTGATTTGGGGCAGAGTTTTCAGTGCTCTGAGGCCATTTGTCATTCATCTGACGCCTGCTTGATCTCAAGCTTAGTGACTTGTTGTCAGCAATAATGAGGTGGTGATTCAAGCCTGCAATCCCAGGGACTTGGGAGGCAAGGATATCCAAAATTAAGGCCTTCCTGGAATGCAGACAGATCTGTAGGTCAACCAGGCATCTTGGTGAGACCCATTCTCAAAGTAAAAACAAAGAGAGTAAGAAGCATTGAGGGTACAGCTCAGTGGTACAGCAGTTTGCCTGGCAGGGGCTAGGCTTCCGGTTCAATGCTGGTACAGAGTAGGTGGATGGACAAAAGGAAAAGAAGGAAACAACGGTGGCGCTCAATTCCTTGAGAGTAACTGAGACAACTGCTACCCTGCTACAACCATGACCTGTGTATCACACTGAGAATTCTGTCCTGGGATGGATGTATACACCGAGCTCTTCGAGCCTCAGAGTAAGATTGCTTTTGTCTCAAAGCAGGTTTGTTTCAGAGCAAGAACATTGGTGCCTCTGGACAGGATGAGAAAGAGCTAACCTCAAGTTCTGGCTGCAGTCTCGTTTAGGCATCCTGGTAACACCCAGCAGAGAGTCTCAAAAGGGTGGTGACTCCTGGTGATTCATGTAACCCCTTCCTTCCCATCACATCTGGTTTCTAACCAAAGTCTGAATTCAAACACGAAGAGTGTGTGTTTGTGTGTGTGTGTGTGTGGGTGTGTGTGTGTGGGTGGGTGTCTCTCTCTCTCTCTGTAGGTTTTACATTCCAATTCAGGTTAACCTAAAGTGGTCTAGAACTCATTATACAGACAAGACTTGCTTCAAGCTCCTGACACTTTCCTGCTTCATGCTCATGCCTGAGATTACAGCATGGGTCACCATTTTAGGTTTTCTTCCTTCTTTACAATTTAGGAACATGTCTTTTCTTTTCTTTCTGTACTCTCCATTCATTTGTGACTGAATCTATCTCTAATATAATCCATTAGGTCAGGGAAAAGTCTAAATTGAATGGTGGTTAATTGTTTAAAATAGAGACAGTACTGTCTTTGACAATAGCTAGACATACAGACCTTGAAACAAACCGGTATGTAGCCACACCTTAAATTCACAGGTCTCAGGACCCAGAGCCCTAAGGCCTGGGATTAGACACTTGGAAAGACATTGCAAAACTGTGTTCTACTCTCAACACTAAGAAACTATTCTGGACCACCAGCTTGAACCCGAGGCAACATTCTTCTAAGAGATTTTATATAAATGGTTTCTAGATAGTTATCTACCTTTCAACACATTGACTTTGTGCTACATTAAACCTTTCATTTTCTCCTCTCTCTATTTCTGGACTGTTTGACTCTATGAACCTTAATAGAATCAAATCTTTTGTGATTATACTCCATGTCTTCTGTGATCAAGATCTTTATAAAATTGGCATCCTGTTTGGCTTCCACTGAAGTAAAGCAAAAACATTTTGTTCGTAATTTATGGTCCTGTAAATTCTCTGCTACATGCCTGACCTATGTCTTTTAGAAGTGTTGTATAACCTAGCGTGCTTCATAGGTGAGTCACTAGAAGTGACTGTTAGTGGTTGTTCCTTGGTGAAACTGTTGGGTCACTTGACCTGAAGAGATTGAAAGTAATACAACGTGGTGATAAGGTTTTGCTATATGCTATTCAAATAACATGTCTGCTGTTCTTGGGAAATGCCATAGTGAAGATGGATACCTACACAGGCGCAATTTTGTTTTTACTGAAACCTTACACTCAGGAAGTCTACCCTGGGAACAGTCTTGGTTTTGTGCTATAGTTATATGGCGATTACCCATTTAATCCAACGGGGTTAACCAAGCAGTTGACAATCGTGGGTGGCTTAGTCCATCCATAGGTTTCTACTTCTCTGAGGTTCCAGCTGACTAGACACTTAGGGTTCCACTCACTGTGCTCCGATTTCCAGGAAGTATTGCTAAGTCAGTACAAATCCACCTCCACCACTGACTTCCAGCTATAAGTGATGTTCACATCCCATCAGTTAGTCAATCTCTGTAAATCTGAATATTTCACACAGAGAACAGGAGTGTTACCGAATGTTACAAAATGTGCAGGACAAAGCATAACCGCTGAGAAGATGATTTCCTTCTTTGCCGAGGCTGCAACATAAAAGAAGGACTTCCTGGTTGCTGTTCTGGAAGTGTTCTGGAATGTGTTCAGCAAACTGCACTTGGATGTCAGTATGCATTTTGCATGTGTTTGTGTCTGTCTGCTGTACCCCACACTTTATAAGGGGTTTGTCTTCATATGTAGACCACAGCACTTGCTGGGGATAGAGCTAAGTGGCCCGAGAGCATGCTTAGCCTGTAAAAGGCCTTGAGTTGGATACCTAGGAAGATACCACACTGGAAACATAACACAGGAAATTATACTTGGTTGAAAAAAATCCAAAATGCATGAGTAAAGTAAACTGTATTTGCTACTCATGAACATTCCTGGTAAATCTCTCTGTCTTTCTGTCTCTCTCCTTTCTCCCTATTTGTGTGAGTGTGGTATATGGACGTAATGCATATACAAGTATCTACAGTCGGTGTCGTGTATGTGTTTCTGTGTATGAAAGTAGAGGAGATCATGGGGTGTCCCGCTATGCTGACAGTCAGTGAGTCCCTTTCATCCTCCTGCCTCTTTCCCACACAGTTCAGGCAGCAACAGGCATGCTCACAGTCTCACCTAGTTTTTTAAAGTATGCTGGGATGTGCTTGGTTCCTCATGTTGTACCCACGGAGACATCTCTCCAGTGCCCCTTCTCTCCATTCAAGACACACTGTTTCCCTTTAGCTTTTATTGTTTCTTTGTGGATTTCACATCATGCATCCCGATCCCACTTATCTCCCCATCTCCTCACTTCTGCCCTCTGTCGTTGCAACCTCCCCCAAAACAAAATCTAAAAGTAAAACCAAACAACCAAAACCTAGAACAAAACCCAAAACCAAACCAAACCAAACAAACAAACAAAAGAAAACAAATGAAAAATATCTTGAAATAGAAGCTGTAGTGTGGTCCAGTGAATCACACAGTATACTCCTTAGTCCATATATTTCTCACTTAGTCCATATTATTGCTCATTGCAATAATGTCATTGGTATGGTTCGAGGCTTCTGGTTTCTTCTACTCCTTTGATACTGGGCCCTCACTGGACTCCTTTGCTATCCTGTTGTTGCCTTGGAGAGACCGTTTCTTTATGCATCATTGCTATGTTCAACTTCCAGCGTCTGACTGGAATTTCAGACAACTGTGTAGCCACCAGGGTAAGGCTTTGTTTGCTTTAATTGTGCACCATATTCTGAAGGACAAGCTGTCCCTGTCCCTGAACATGGAAGCTTGGAAAGCGAAGTCGCATATATTACCAAATAAGGGGAACTGAATAGTCACAACTGCAGACACCAGTCTGCTGTGACAGAGAGAAAAGACCTTTCCTGGAATCAGCCTTTATCTTGACCGTCTTTATTTTTCCAGTAATTTTCGAGATATTAGACAGCAGTGCATCACCGACTAGGGTGGAACAATGTCTGTGTGCTCATCTGCAGACAGAAGGAAACCCTCCCTTGTCTCCTGCTGTTCTCCATCTTCTCACAGTGATGTTGCCTTCATTTATCCATGCCCACCTGCACCGATGCTACTTACGTGTTTCTAGTACAACTGTCAGGGCTCTACCTACAGGTGGAGGCTTAGGTTCTGAGAAGCCCCAATGACAAGTCACGGATACCTCCTGCTTGTTCTTTTTTTTTTTTTTTTCCTTTTCCTGCACCGACCAGGGTCCACAGGGTTGAGGCTCTCCATCAGAGATAAGCACAGTTAGCAGCTCATTAAATGAGGAAGAGAAGAGGGGAAAGAGGAGAAAACACAGAAGAGCAGTGAGTGATGGGAAACCAACCTTTCTATTCTCTATCAAGCTCTAGAGAGTGCTTTGCCAGGGTTTATGGAAATTTACTAGCATAGGGAGCTGGGTGGGAGAGGGAGATCAGCAACAGAGTGTGGGTTTAGCATACAGAAGCTCTGGGTCCAGGTATTGGTGGGAGGGGATGGGGTAGAAAGATTCCCATAACCCACCCACTCCTGCCCCTCAGGAATTAGCTAAAGAGAGGGAAGACTGATCTTAATGTCATCTCTAGTGATGCCCAATGTGGACACAGTAGACAACTGAATCCCAGGCCTCGGTCACGTTAGCACAGCATTACTTACCCATTGGAGGAGTTCACTGCTGTGTACTTCTAAACTGGCTCCGTTTGACTGTCACCATGTCTCTCATTATAAGTCCAGAGGAATCCACTCCATAAAATGTGACAAACGTGCATTGAGCAACCTCGTGTTGAGGGATCTTTCTGGGAGGATCTGGGAACATTTCCTTCAGGGAGTTTACTAATGAGAGCCCATCCTCCAGGCGTCGTGGAGGTATTCTCTGCTGTGACATGACTACTGGGCGTCTCAAAGCAGAGCTGCTGTGGTGACCTACAGAACTCCTTGACCCACAGACTTGTCAGTGAAGTAAACAGATAGCCAGAACCATGGTACGGTAAGGAGGCTGCGAGTGGAACCAAAGGCTTCTGCTGGCTTCAGGTGCATGTACTCCTGCCCCCACTACATGTAGCATATTTAAAAACCTAAAATCATAGGAATCAATCCACATGCACACAAAGGAATACTGTATAGCTGGGGAAAAGAATAAGGAAGATCTCTGTTTCATATGGACGTGTCGGGGCCTGAAGCCCCAATATACAGGCTATTTTTCCCTAACTCGACCGGTATGGAGGCACGAGAAATAATGAGGCACAGTTCACACAGCAATATCGGAAGGGCATTTCAGGCTTCATTCATTCCTGATGATCTACCTGCGTTTATTATTCAAACATCTTTTATTTTCCCAGGTAAACCAAGGTGGAAACTCATTAATATTCTCTTTTGGGGACCCAGGAGCACCATCACACCTGCAACTTAGTCACCAGCTTGGAATCCACACCTCTCCCCAGGTCATCGACCTATTAACAAAAGAGAAGGAGCCATATATCCTGAGCCTTTCTTAGTGTCTACCAGTGGTCTGGCAGGATTGCAGCTGCCCTTGGAAACTAAGCATGGCTAGAGAACCTGGCTGCAAATATCTTGTATGAAATATGGGCCTACATAGAGGGAGCTATATAACATTCAACACATACACATACATACACACTCACACATACCCAGCACCCACATACATATACGTACACACATACACACATATACCCAGCACACGCACACACATACACATATACCCAGAATATGCACACACACATCCAGAATTATTGATCACAGAATGCTAATCTTTTTAGGAAAGGGAAAATTACAGTTATATGTAGAATTTTAATATATCCACATTCATCGTATATACACACACAGTATTTTTGCATAGGACATGCTGGAAGGATAAATTGGAATAAAAACCTGGAGTGGAGGGGCTGGAGAGATATCTAAGGGCGAAAAGCAGATGCTGCTCTTCCAGAGGATCAGAGTCCAGTTCCCAGTTCACAACTCCAGTTCCAGGGGTTATTACGCTGTCTTCTTGCCTTTGAAGGCACTGAGATCATGTACACGAACCCATATTAGACACAGTATACACACACAATTATCTAAAATCAGAAACAAGCAAAGAAAAAAAACCCCTCAAAACCAGAGTGAAATAAATGACGGATGGGCTGAGGAGGGAGAGTAAGATGTTCTGAGAATTTCTTTGCTTCTTCAGTACTTCAAAGATAAAACTTTACGGCGGGGTGGCCTCCTAGTTTTTTTTTTTTTTTTTTGTAATGATCTGGCTTTATTTTACACTAGGTAGTGGGGCACAAAGCAATCCTCTTTAATAAAGTTGACATTTAGTTTCACTCAGAACATTTTAATAATGCACATTTAAAAAAAAAGTATTCACCTTACAAATTGTTCTGCAATCCAAATATACAACAGCTTGGAAAACAGCATTTAGAAAGCAAAAGCCAATGTAAAGAGACAGATTAAAACAACAACAACAGTACAGTTTGATATGGCTCAGATTTTACAGCTTTCTTACTGCATCGTCTATGTCAGAAATCTGTTCCTTCAGCTGGCTCCATTGCTCCATGTTTAAAGAAATACCTTTTCTCCCTGGTTTCATTTCGCCTTCTGAATCCATCCAGTATTCTCTAATATCAATTAGAATTTTTCCTTTAAAGTCCCGAACACTGACGCATCTCATCTTCCCAATCTGAAACACGTTATCATCCCTGCTGCTGCTACTCTGCTTGGAAGATGCCAGCGCTCTAGACGTCTCACCGGGCTTTTGCTTCTTCACAGGCTTTTCTGGAACCACTTGCTTTTTCCTCTTTAACTTTTTTTTCAACCTCGCTGTCAGAATCACCGCCTGAAGAGCTTGAAGAAACAAGTTCCTTTGATTTAGGCATTGCTCCGCTCCTGCCGTCCAACAGCCTCCAGCTCTCTCCCTCGCTCCCTAGTTTTCTACCAACATATTCTAGGTAGAGTGGCCAAGGTCGCTGGATAACAGTCTATAAATTAGGACAGCCCCCACAGAAATAGCCACTGTAAGTGTGAACATGGTCATTGGTGGGAACCCTAGGTTTAGGGTCAGGGCAAAGGAGACAGCAAAGAATCTGATGTTTTAGAGCTGACCTTTCTTAAAAGGTTTAAAACCCGACCAGCATTCTCCCCTCCAGCTCAGGCTGTTTCATTGAAGGAATGCAAGATGGCAGACAGGGCTTTCTTTCTCATCTATGTGAAATATCAGCGCTTCCAACTCTGACTTTTCCAGAATGGAGTAGTGGGGTCTTGGGACACGGGCACTGACCTCTTCTCCCTCTGTTTCTGTGCCTGCAGGACAGGCACTCTGCCTTCACCCCAGTAAAGTCTTTTCCCCCTCACGTTAAACGTCTGTCCTGCTCTGTCACATTTATGTCCATCCACAAAATGCTGGTATACTTCTGGTGTCGCTAAGGCTGACAAATGGTCTGAAGGGCACAGTAAACAGGCTGTAGGAAACCACCCAGAGATTCCAGCCTGAGTTTAATAACATTACTGCATTCCTATAGCCGAGAGTTAGCCAAAGCCTCAGGAAAGTACCAGAAAGATCAGTGGCAGCTGGCCAGGAGCCAGAGGATGGGCTAGGTTGTGGGGCATCTGTAGCTTCCCTGGTCCTTCTCTTGGCTAAGGGGTGTGGCCCAGCCTCCAGCCTCAGCCTGCTTCCCCTCCCCTCGGGTATTTGAGGCAAGTGGAGCAGCCAGAGCCTCCTCATTTCTACTCTGCTTGCTTCTAACCAGGAAACAGAGTCCAGGTATGCTCTGCTATGGCCTAGATGTGGGCTAGATGTGGACGAGCCCTGGCACGGGGCTCTGGGGACCTTAGACACTGAGGACGCGAGGTCTGGGGACGCTGGCGGGTGCAGCATGTGGCAAGGTCCCAGCTTGGGTTCCCTGTGCTGCTCAGCGGCTTAGGTGGCTGGCTGGTGATGCCTTCTGGTTTTTGCCGGTTGGTACTGTGGCTGCCCTCCCAGATCCTCCAGCGTCCTTAGAGAAAGAGGTTGGCACAGAATGGAGGCAACTCGGAGCCGGCCCGGCTGATGTGCTGGGGTCCTAGGCTACAGGTGACCACTCATGTTTTCGGTCACGAGTGATCCTGGAGGCATCGGAGATGCAGGCTGTTGACTCACTGTGACAGGTCTTGGGATCTGGGATGTGAATGTGGGTGGTGTTTGGAGAGAGGCCAAAGACTGGGTGCTTAGACTCCTCTTTCCTTTCCAGTGTGCCTGGGTCTCCCAGTGGCGAGGCCCCAGCTGTGCTGGGAAGTCCTGACAAATCCTCAGTAGAGCAAGGCCTTAAAACACAAATACTTATGAGAAACCATTCCAGATCTTTGAATTATTTTCCATTAATTTCACGCCAGGTGAATCGTTGAGAAATTTGATGTCTGTAGGGCTAGGAGGAAGGACATGAGCAAAGTTTGGTTGCAGTTTCTGTGCCAAATGAAATTGGCATGTGAGTTAGGTTTTTCCTCCCTTCCTCACCTTTTGTTGATGGACCCAGCGCCTTGCTTTGCTGAGCAATTACTCTGCCACTGAACCACAGGTCTGCTCTTCCCCTTACTACTTAGATTTGTTTTGAGAGTCAGAAGGATGGGAATCTAACATTCATGTGGTGTTGGGAAGCTGGATGGGAGGGAAAGCTGGGTGAGGCTTGGCACTTAATATTTTCTGGCTTACTTGGGAGGCGATTGCTTGTAATAGGACTCTTCCGGAGGCTGCCCGTTTCCTTCCTCCAGTAGTTTAGGACTTGGGTGTGGAATTTGATGTGCCAAGTAACCTTTGGAAATTGTGTGATCAGGGACTAACTTCACAGTGCTGGGGCACATGTTATCACTGTTATCAGTGTACATGGGGAGTGTCCCAGTGTTTCATGGCTGCCCTAAGTGATTGTATGCACTATTATAACTGGTGTCATCATACAGAGTGGGTGCATTTGGGTCACTCTTGGCTCAAATACACCAAGTTTATTTGGCTTCCTATACCTACTATTGCCATACATGAATTTCAGATGAAGTCAGCATGAAATAACAAATAGAAATCAAAATGTGACAGAAAACATGTCGGAGAACTGAACCGTGTTGCTGCACACCTGTAATTCCAGCCAGCACTCAGGAGGCTGAGGCAGGGGGATAAGAGTTTGAGGCCAGCCTGAGCTGTATAGACATATTCAGACCCTCTTCCCTTTCTTGCTTTCTAAACTGTACAGTGTATGGTAACAGGACCATTTATCTAGTGTTTACATTGTGTTGGGTATTCACTCATCACCAGTTCATTTAAAGTACATAGCAGCATGTACATTGGTTAGGTCAAATATTATTTTACGTATGTAAATTGAGCACTTGAGGATTTTGGCATCTTCAGATACCAACTGATGTCAAGGAATGACTGTACTTAGGGCAGCACCACTTTCCGGGCTGCACAAAATGTAGAAAACTAGATGCACAGACATTCATCTCCCCCTGACCTCTGGAGGTATGAGGAGCTCTGAGCCAATGGCAACCCTCGCTGAAGTTGCTTTTTGTTGGGGTGTTTTATCACAGCAGCACATGTTAGGGAGGTCCTGGATGAGGTCAGTTCAAGAGTTTAGTGTCTGACAGATGGGTAATGCAGAAGAGAGAGCACAGAGTCAGTCTCTGAGAAATGAGCAGTACATTCAAAATTCTCCGGAGTGAAGGGGAAATTCTCTTCATGTGATAGTTTGAAAGGGTCCCCAAGAGCCCAGCAAAATGCATGAGTCGAGCTCAGAGAGGGACACAAAAGTGGATGTTTCTGAATATCAAAAATAAGAATAAGTTCATAAGCTTTCAGAGTTGAGATTGGAAAGGGGATCTGAGGATATGAGGTTGGTATATTATCACGCCCTCAAACAGCAAAACTGGTAGCTGGGAAGTAGTGGTGCCATAGCTGAAAGAACTGGATGCAAAGTCACATGTAACTTTTATAGACCCTGTCAAACTCAGTGGCATGGAAGAATAATAAATTTTCAGATGTTGAAGAAACCAGAATAGCTGTATTCTTCCTTAGAAAGAAGTTGTACAATGTGTTGCATCAAAATAAGGAAATAAATAGCAAAACAAGAATGTGTTTGGGCCCAGAGCAGATGATATATGTGAATAGGTATGAGCTATATAGTATTCACAAAGCAAGGGTCTAAGAGTCCTGTCATTCACGTGATCAATAAATACTACTTGATATGAAACATCCATATAATGAAAGAAGAGTAGAATGCTTGACTGTTTTGACTGTGGATATGAATGCCTCCAAGTGCCATTGAATCTCAGAAGTGTTGAGTCCGTGAGAACTTGCAATAGTGATCTAATTTAACCTGCGGCATATGGGGGTCTTAAGGGCAGAAGTATCTTTCCCATCTTGTTAACTAGTTTACCTTACCCTGCCAAAGCAGCTGGAGTTTCTTTTTGTTGAGTGTGTGTGCATGCGCACACACACACACGTGCATACATGTACGTACACTTATATTGAGTGGGAGTTGACACACATGTGTTTTTGTTCCATGTGGAAGTAAGAGACCAACCTCAGATGGGGTCCACGCCTTTCTTGGGATAAGGTCTCATAGTTTGCCACTGTGCTTGTTAGGCTTCTAAGCTGTGAGCTTCCAGATGTTCTTCTGTCTCCACCTCCCATCTTACAGGATTGGAACTGTACATATGTGTCATCTTGCGTGCCCTTACAGGGTTGCCAAGGCTTCCAACTCAAATTCTCTTACTTGTATGACAGGCATCCACTGAGTCATTTCCCCAGCCCAACCTCTCACTGTGTCTTAAATCACAGGACCAATACTCAACCTGTTCTTCAAGCATTCAGAGTTAGTACTTCACAAATCCTCTCCTGAAAGAAGCTAGGAGAGCATCCATACTCTGCCCTCCCTTGGTTTGGAGGACTGAGTTCAGCATAATGTCCTTTTATTGCTGTAAAGCCAGGATGTTGAGACCAACAACTCAGGGTCAAGTAATCAACACAAAGAGATCCTCACTAGCCACACGAGGAGAGTTTGTGTAACAAGAAGAGAAAAATACCAGTTAATTGGATTTTTTTTTTAAATAAAAAGACTTGAGTCCATGAATAAATGTAAATGAGCTTAACAAGATGACTTAAAAGGCACAAAAGAATTCAGCAGTGTTTACACTCTTAGGGGCATTCAATATTAAAGTTCAAGCTCAAATGCAGTAGTTTAGAAGGCCTGAAGGATATTGGATGAGAACCAAATTACTTGGTACAATTTGCAACTCACATAGAGAAAAACTCAAGTAATAATATTGCAGAGAGATTGCATGGAAGGAGGGAACCTGGAATTTGGAAGGGGTCTTGCAAATCCACATGAAGGTGGGATTGAAGCCCAAAGTGATTTTAGCTAGATACACATACTTGAACACAATACGAGTAAGTGCCTGGTGCTAGGTCTCAGTAGGATTACAGGATGACCTTGAACTAGGCAGCCTTAGTCTTGTTTCTGCAGGGAGAGGATGCTCCCTGACTTTTAATTCAATCCCAGGGAACCTCTAAAGGAAGCCTGGTCATGCGGTCAAATTTACCTGGACATGTTTTGGTCTCTGGGGGTTCGATATGGTCTCTTTACTGTGCCTTGGATTGTTACACTGTCAGGACACTTTGTGTTCCTTTACTATTCTCAATTAAAATCTCTTGTCCTGATATCCTCACTCAATCCACTCTTCCTCTCCATTTGCATCCCAACCAGTTTTGAAATAGAGAGCATTCTTCCATACCTTCCCCAAGGCTATGATTGCAGGTATCCTGGCTGGCCACAGTCCTTTGATCTAGAGAAAACATTTCTCTAAGTTAATTTTTTCTTGCCTGTCTTCCAATTAACACCCCTCTTTTATAAGGCTGCATATGGTTATATTTAGTCACTATTTGAATTATTTCAATTATTAAATTATTATTAAATTATTAAATTATTAAATATGGTATTTCATTTTAAGATTCATAATCCTTACTGCAAAGTCTCTTACTGGGTTTAAAATCTTTCAAGGTTGCAGGATTTGGAACCTGGGTGTCTTTGGGTTCTTTGATCAGCTGACTACATCTCTAGCTGTAAAGCTGTGCTCATCACTAAAACTGGGTACCTTCTCTTTCCTGTAGCCTGTTACTTCCCTTTCCGATGCTCTGAGCTCTCAGCATCAGGGGAACTGATGGGAAATCATAGAACTGTTGTACTGTCTAACTGGGGAAAAGGAATTTGACAGCTGCGTGCGGATGATGTCAGAGCTGCCAGGCCCTGCTTCTAGAGCTGCACTGCTTCCAGGCTGCACTGCTGCACTTGTGGACGCCCTGGCTGGTGGGTCAGGCACTGACCCGAGTTGGCCCAGCAGGGCTGTATCACTTTCTGCACATTCTTTTACTTTCCAGGTGGAGATTTCCCCTTTGTTCACTGAGCCCCAGCATCTCTGTGTGAGTGAGGGTGAAGAAGCAGCCTGCACATCAGCCCGTATTTATGTGATACTGATTTTAATTCCTCATTCCAGGCTCGCTATCATGGATTCTCTTCAGGAAGCAAATGGCACCTTTGCCTTAAACCTTTTGAAAATCCTAGGTGAAGACAGCTCAAAAAATGTGTTTTTCTCACCCATGAGCATCTCCTCAGCCCTGGCCATGGTCTTCATGGGGGCAAAGGGAAACACTGCAAGCCAGATGATTCAGGTAGGCAGCACACGTTTCACAGCAGCTAAATACCATGGAGTGTCAGTTGAGCTGGTCCCCCACATTTTCAGTCTTAAGAAAAAAATCCATTTTGAGGAACAAATGTAATAAAATGGCAGAGGGCTATGGTTGGAGACTTGAGAGGAAGGACGCATCCTAACCTGTTAGGGCCCTATCACTGATTCCTCGGTGCTCACAGTATGTAAGTGAGGGTTAGCTTGAGTAAAACACCAAAGGGTGGTGCCAGGGTCCTCTGTGATGCCCACTGTCTTCTCTCTGGTCCTAATGAATCTTAGCTTTTTCACAGGTAAGGAATACTCGAATGGGGTCAGCCTTTACTGGAAGACCAGGGACATGTCCATTAGGGCTCTTCTTGGACTGAGTGCTTTAGCTACAGAGGTGTCTGAACTGCAGAGATAGGTTTTCCCGACATTAGAGGAGGAGACTACCTTCGGCTATGACTTTGCATTCTGGATTAGTTCTTTGTAACACCCTTTGTTTTTACAAGACAAACTGTGTTTGTGGCTTTCTCAGTCTGCCTCCTGCCTGAAGAGATTAAGACATAAAAACTTGCCTTCAGTTTACACTCTCTTCTTCTTTTTTAATTCCAAGCTATTACAACCACTGTAGGCAGTTTACCTGTTTCCTATGGGAGCAGCTGAAGTCATTTGCATAGCATTTTCAGAGACTTCAAAGGTCTATGGAATTGTATCTAAGGTCTGGCACCGAGGTGCTCACTGTTGGCTGGGATCTTGCTTCTCTTTCAAGCTGCTGTCCGTGGTGCAGTTACTCCAGGGTATTCCCAGGTGGCCTCCTGCAGGATGGCTTGGGTTCCTTCCACCATGATGCCTGGAAACAAGAGCACAAATGTGGCAGCTTCCAGGCCTTTTAAACCCGGGCGTGGAACAGGGACACTCTCCTACGTTCTGTTGGGCAGACAGTGCTGGAGCCAGCCCAAACTCTAGAGCAGGGAGGACACAGTGTGATCTGAGGTCAGAACTGGCTGCACTTGAGTTTTAGGAGGTCTGGATGGTAGCCATGCTTGAAGCCAGAGCACAGTTAGTGGACAGGAAGAGCTTATGAAGGGCCGTTTCTGCTCAGACCAGGGCTGACAGGGTACAGGGGAGGACCCTGGGGAGGGAACAGTCTAGGTACTTTCATCTTTGATTTGGGTGGCTCTTTGAGTGACAGGAAGGATCTATAAGATTTTGAGGATCGGTTTAGTGTTGACTCATTCCCTATAACTGGACCTGCTGAAGCTGTGTTTTCATCTGTTGATTTCAGGCACTGTCTTTGGATAAATGCAGCGGCAATGGAGGTGGAGATGTCCACCAGGGCTTCCAGTCACTTCTCACCGAAGTGAACAAGACTGGCACACAGTACTTGCTCAAAACAGCCAACAGGCTCTTTGGAGAGAAGACTTGTGACCTTCTAGCAGTAAGTATCATGTGGTACGCAGGTCCTCAGAGGCTAAGGATTCATCCTACTACCTCGCCACTAATGTGGTTCTGTGTTTGTTTACATGCTTTGAAACCACACTGCGTATATTGTTCTTGTTCAGACTGCCGCAGCTGGAGCCAACCTCTCTGTCTGCCCCTTCACAAATAATAGCTTTTTATATAGGGTGATGTATGTGTTCTGCACATACAGATATTTATTTGGTGAGAATTCTCTTACCTGTCTTATTTATGTCCTTTTTTTCCTTCTTTAGTCTCAGTGTAGAATAACTCTGTTTCATTATTATTGTTGCTATCCCAAATAGCTAGAGATCCCAGCAGTGTTTTCATTTCTATGCCTGTCAGAGGCTTGTACAACCTTAATCTTTTATATTTTGGTCTTGAGAGTGGAACATTTTCTTTTTCTTTTTTTCCCCCCTTTTTTTTTCTTTTCTTTTCTTTTTTTTTTGGGCACAAGCTCAAGTTGAGCACACTTAAATCCAAAGAAATTTGAAACCTGAAAACTCCTGAATGGAACTCAAGGTACACTTCTAGGATCCACATGACAGCTCACAGTTCTGAAGAATCAGAAGCCTTTTCTGGCTTTGCAGACACAGGAACCCACGGTACACTTATATAGTTGTAGACATAATACTTATCCACATAAAAATATATATAATAATAATTTAAGTAATAAAATAATCTCTCCAGATCTAACGGCGACCCTTGAGGTGTACCCACTGCTGTCTTCTCATTTACAGTGGTTGAGGAGATGTAGAGAGACTAGCTCTCCTAAGGCCACACAGCTGCTACCCAGACTGTGGTGTTGAAATCCTGTATCATAATTCTGTTTCCTCAGGGCCTGGAGAGATAACTCTTTTGGTAAACAAAATGACTGGTATGAAAGCACGAAGACCCGAGTTCAGCTCCTCAGCACCCACATAAAAACTCAACCTGAAGTTTCCTGTCTGTTACCTTAGTACACGGAGATAAAGAGAGGGGTGGATTCCTGGGGGGCACTGGGCAGCCTGGCCAGCTGCATTCAGAGCTCCAGGTTCAGTGAGAGGCTGTCAAAAAATAAGGTGCAGAGCTCTTAAGAAAGATACTTCAAGTCACTTTCTAACTGAGACTTCACAAACACTTGCACACACATGTGTTCATATCCAGACATACACATCTGTACATAAATTTATGTATACACACATAAATACACAAATGAAAAATAAATGGTTCTCTCAAAGAGGAATTAAATATGTAGCCAAGAAATGAGTTATTTCAAATAAATGTTGAGATATCTCAATATACATATCATATACACTGTCAGCATAGTGGGAGTTTCAGCCCATTTACACTGTATGGAGTTTTCTGTTGCACCAACATGGCAGAATGTGGGTGGTCATCAATGTCATTGTCATTTTACAGAATATATCAGCAAATGGCTTGAGCTTCTGCTTGTCTTCTTTTTCTGGTGTTTAGTTCCCTTTAAGACCTGGTGCTTTCCAGGCTGGTCCTCCATCTCTGTGCTGTACCACTGAACCCCATCCCAGCATGCATTGTGTTTTTGTGAATTGCTCACTCCCTGAAAATGACCTTCCTGAGATGGTGACCATGGTCACATAGCTGTTCAAATTCCATATCATGAAGTAAAATAAATTAAAATGAAATATGCAGTTTCGTAGCTTCCACGGCCATTCCCTGGTGTTCTGCGGCTTTAGGTGACTCTATTTCAAATGATGCACTTCTGTATTCCTGTTAGCATGGAAAACTTCGGTAGAAGGTCCCGCCTGTGCACAGTGCAGAGACAGCATAGCTTATTTGTGGTTAAGCCTCACTCCTCCCATGTGGTGGAACATGAGAGTGACAGTCGTATAAGTCCTGCATGGAGCATCTTCCCAGTTACGTCCTTGAGCCTCAGCTACAAGGATCCAGCTGTTCATCATGCTTTTCAGTGGTTCTCAGTCCACCAACCACCATCTTACCTCATTAATAAACTGTGGTTAAAGAAGGCTGGATGCAGGAAGGCTGGATTTTATACTCCTTCCACGTATTCATTTGCAAGTCACATCTGTACATCATAAAAATTTGCTTTTCTGCTTTTGTGCTTCAAGGATGGAGGCTGTTGGTGCTGATGCTGTTAGTGACTGTGTAATCATGTTGCTCTGTCTCAGTCTTTTAAAGATTCCTGCCGCAAGTTCTACGAAGCAGAGTTGGAAGAGCTGGACTTTAAGGGTGATACAGAGCAGTCCCGACAGCACATCAACACCTGGGTCGCCAAAAAGACAGAAGGTGAACACAGAGTTGTTCTTTTCTGTTTGTTTACAGAGCTAGGACTTGAATCCAGGGCCCTGAGCTTGCTGGGCAGAACCTCTGCCCCTGAACTACACCCCATTCCCTGTTAAGTAGTTAGCCTACTTTTGAAAATGGTGTATTTGATTGTTTGTTTGTTGAGTGTGTATATCTGTGCGCACCTGCAGTCAGGACAACTCATAGGAGTTGGTTTTCTCTTTCTACTTCTGGGTCCTATGGATTCTACTCAGTTCGTTAGCGTTGTTAGCAATCACCTTTACCTGCCAGGCCATCTATCTGTGTTTAGCCTATTTTTTTATTTGTTTGTTTGTTTATTTGAGACACGGTCTCACTGTGTAGTCTTGGCTGAAACTCACTGTGTAGACCAAGCTGGCTTCAAACTCAGAGATCCACTCTGCATTTCCATTGCTAAGATTAAAGGAATGCATCATCATTCCTGGCTTTGTAGTCTATTGTTGACAATTATGTTGTTCATGCCTTCACAAGAGCTTCAAATGTAAACAATGATGGCCTTTGGTCTTTAAATCAGGACTTCTTTTTGCCATGCCTGGGAACTGAAACCTAGATCTTGCATATGCTAGGCAAAGTACTCGATTTGCATCTTCAACCCTAAATCACAAATCAGAACTCTTTTTTTTGTTTGTTTCTTTTGTTTTGTTTTTCCTTTGAGACAGGGATTTTTCTCCATGTAGCCCTAGCTTCCTGAAACTCACTCTGTAGACCAGGCTGGCCTTGAACTCAGGGATCTGCTTGTCTCCATGTCATAGATACTGGGATTAGAGGTGTGCACCACCATGTCCAGCTTCTAAATGGGAGCTCTTAAACTACCTGTCACTACTCCTTTTTGCCTAAGAAATTTTTATATGACCCTATGCAGTGTATAAAACTGGTATACGTTTATATAATAAATCTATAGAAATATGTTTTAAAGTAGTTTGTGATATATATTTTTTGTCATAAAGATGGAGCCAAAATTGCATACTTATGAGGTATAAGAGTTTATCTAACACAATACAATGCAAAGATATGATAAATTCAAACTTATAAATAGTCTTTATATGTATGTGCATATGTTTGTATGCATTTATGTGCACCCAGTGCCTGCAGGTGCTTTCAAGGCCAGTGAGTGCCAGATCCTCTGAAACTGGAGTTACAGGCAGTCGTGAGTCACCTGACGTGGGTGCTATATGAACGTTTAACCCTTTAGTTACCTCGTCATCTCTCCAAAGATGTAATAATTTGATTATTACATGCTGAAAATGAGAGTACAAAAATAGTGAAAATCTATTTTTCACGAGGAAGCCATTCTGTCTCCATAAGGGCAGAAAACTTTGTGTGTAGATCACAAACACTGCATTCCTAATAATCTTGAAAATGAGCTAAGATATTTTATGCAGTGTTTGATGGCATTGCATTTTAAAGGATAACACAATGTCATGCACAGTACAAAGTGCTTGTGGGTGCTCAACACCAAGGCCACAGTGAAACGGTGTGAAGCAAGATGGGAATTACTGCCATGAGCACCTTGGGTTCATCCTGTGTTGGAGTTTGAATGATGTTTTGGCTGTTGCTTATTTAGAAAGCTGTACCTGTTGGCAGTTTTTCCCACTGGCCCACAGTTAGGCAATAAGATCAGTCTAACACTTTGCATAGCTTTTTCCTGTTCCTTTATTTTTTTAAAGACAGAGTGGCTCACTCTGTAACACTGGTGACTTACAGCCTACTGTATAGACTGGGCTGGCTTCAAACTCAACCTGGCTCCTAGTAGTGGGATTAAATGGTATGTCACTTCATCTTTGTTTTAACAGTGTCTCTATGATGTCTCCCAATATTTGACACACCTCTTCGAAAACCTCCCAACCGGCTCTCTCTCCTATCCTTGGTTCCTTCCTCCTACTGTCCCTCCCTCTGTTTTTTATTTTTTCCCAAAGAATACAGAATGCTTTCATTCTAGGTCTGCAGCTCTTTCTTCTGTAGGAATGATGCTCCCCTTCAGTAGTTATCTAGCATGGCTGTAGTTGCTGGGACAAACCCCCAATTACCTGTGGTTGTACACTGCTTTATATTTACAAGATCCTTTATCTATCTATCTGTCTGTCTATCTATCTATCTATCTATCTATCTATCTATCTATCTATCTATCTATCTATCTTTCTATTTATTTTTTCAGACAAGGTTTCTCTGTAACAGTCCTGGCTGTCCTGCAACTTGCTTTGTAGACCAGACTGGCCTTGAACTCACTGAGTACTGCCTGCCTCTGCGCAACAATCGCTGGGATTAAAGGCATGCACCTCCAGTGCCTGGCATAAAGTTCATTTTATATCTGCTATTCTACTTTCAATTTATTTTTAAGCTAATACGTATTGACAATTTATTTTTAAGCCAATACGTTTTGACAAGTTTCCATTCATTTCCAATGTGCATTCTTTAATGTTCTTATCAAGACAAGTATATTTATTACTTCAAATATTTTTAAAATTTGAATTTGTAACCAGTCTTTTTTTTAAACAGTCTAACTTTTCTGTCCTAAAGTTGTAGGCACCAATTGTGTCTTTCTAGTTCAAATGTTGCTTTTAAATTCCAACAGCGTGCTCAGCATTAACTTTAGGTCATTATTTCAGCGATAAAGTATTTCTTACCAGAACATTTTGGGCTTATTTTTCTTCTCCCTAAAACGTTTTTAAAAGAGTTTGACTTTGATGCTGGAGAGATGGCTCAGCAGTTAAGAACACAGACTGCTTTGCAGAGGAGCTGGATCGGTTCCCAGCATCTACACTAACTTCCTATAATTTCAGTTCCAGAGGATCTAACACATGGGGCTTCTATGGACATCAGCATGCATGTGGACACACACATGCACACACACATAGATACATATGAATAAAACATTAATTAAAAACAAATCGTCAAAAACAAAAATGGTGTCTTGTTGATGCCAGGGTTGTTGCTTTAGGTACAAATGGCCTTCTATTTTGAGAGAGAGTGAAATCTTTTATCCATGCTCCTGACCAGAACAGGAGGTGGAGCCTTTTGCCTATCAGCCCTTTGCATGTGTCAGCCAACGCTGTTAGCTGATTGGGTCTTGTCTTTGCCATTGTTCTGTTGCTGTGAAGAGACACCATGACTAAGGCAATCCTTATAAAAGAAAACATCAAATTGGTTTGCTTATAGTTTTAGAAGAGTTAGTTTATGGTCCTCACTGCAGGGAACAGGCAGGCATGGTGCTGGAACAGTGGCAGCTACATCCTGATCCACAGGCAGCAGGCAGAGAGAGACTGGGCCTGCTGTGAGCTTTTGAAATCTGAAAACAACATACCTTCCCCAACAAGGCCAAACCTTCTAATCCTTTCCAAATAATTCCATTAACTGGGCAACAAGCATTCAAATATATGAGCCTATGGAAGTCATTCTCAACCAACTACCATGTGTTTTTAATTCCTTTTTTTTTTTTTTTTTTAAAAATTCTTTCTTTCAGATAAAATCCAAGAGTTGCTATCTCCAGGTGCGGTGGATTCGGACACTCTGCTGGTCCTTGTAAATGCCATCTACTTTAAAGGAAACTGGGAGAAACAGTTTGACAAAGGGAACACCCGGGAGATGCCTTTCAAAGTCTCCAAGGTAAACACAGAGCAGTAACTGAGGAGACTCCTGGACAAGGTCCCCCGTTCACATTGGCTTCTGAAACACAAGGAGGCTGCTTCATGTAGCCCATGCCCCTCATGTCTCTGGGCAGCTCTGCAGCTAGAGCTCCCTCTCTCATCTCTGAGGCCTTTCTCTTCCCCTTCCCTTCTGCATGTTGTCACTGGTGCCTGCAGTCTGCATGGCCCTACTCCTGTCACTGGTCATGGTGTCCCTGGCAGCTGCTGGGGCTGCAGTATACTTGAAACAGCCTATCATGTGACTTTGGAGATAGGAAGGTCTGAACTCCAGCTGTGCTGTCTCAGGCTCCTCGTGGCCCTGAATGCAGCGCATTCCTGGAGATTCCCCTCAGTGGTGCACAGTCTTTTCTTTCTAGAAGTGCTGTCTCGTGTCTTCTCCCTCCTTCAGAGGACACAACTCCAGCTGGGTGCCACAAAACATTGCAGTGGGAAAATAACCATTCTCACCCTGCTGGAAAAACAGCAGAGGGCAGACAACTGTCTAATGAATGCCTGACTTATGGTCGGTGCTCAGTAAACACCTAAGCAGTGTGTGAAATTCGGTTTTGGTTTGATGGTAGAAGTACAGATTTTTGCTTACAGTCAATCACACAAAAGATGTTTATATGGGATAGACTCTACATTCAACCTCCTGGTTGGAGTATGCTATTTGCTGGTGGTCTAGTAGTTTTTTTTTTTTTGGAACCATATCTATTGTGTCCACCCCTGTCCCTGTCTCAGTGCATATACTACTAGGCTGACAAATTAATTACATCACATTCTGGATCAGTAACCAGACCTTATGAGGTGTGGTGTCACTTGCACTGTACTAGGACCTATGGCCGCTGTGCTGGGATCAGTGACAAAGAGGACATCAGTGTATCCCACTGTATGCTTATTCAGGTGGAGGTTTAAAAATAAAGTC
This sequence comes from Myodes glareolus, assembly GCF_982192425.1. Lineage (NCBI taxonomy): Eukaryota > Metazoa > Chordata > Mammalia > Rodentia > Cricetidae > Myodes > Myodes glareolus. The sequence goes on along the minus strand of NC_142039.1, from coordinate 50,343,869 downwards.
AGGTTTTGGTTCTATTTCAAAGGGACAGGCAATACAGTTTGATCACGAGTCAAATGCAGGGTATGAGAGAATGACAGAAGTCGTGAACTCAAGTTGGTTTTGGCAACTGGAGGAAGGACATCACTGTCAACCAGGACCAAAAAGAATTATAGGTAGAGCAGATGTACAAGGGAATACCAAAGTGTAGGAGTCAAATAGAGTACAAAATACATCATTTCTGAGTTCAGGGAAAAGTCCTGGCTAGAACAGTGAATTTGGGAATCATGTTCAGAATCATGAGAAGGAATGAAACTCCAAGAGAAAAGAATGTTGGCCCAGGACATCACAGGTGTTTAGAGATTGAGTCAGCCAGCTATCTGACACTACACTATGGACCTGGCCACCTCAGTATGAGACAGGGTTTATTTGACTCAGTGTTAGATGTTAAAGTCTGTGATGAGATGAACCCATTGTTTTGGGGCCTATTTTGAAGGTGCTGGAATGGGATTCTAGCAGCAGGTGCTGGAGTAAAATGGCTCATGCCAAGGCCAGGAAGTGATAGAAAGGAAAAAGTTCAGGATCCCACAGTCCTTTTCAAAGCACATCCGAATGACATAAACACCTGCCTCTGGCCCCCACCTCTTAGGAGATTCTACTCCTATGCCAGGCATGGTTGTGCATACCTTTAATCACAATACTTGGGAGGCCGAAGTGGGTAGCTCACTGACTTCAAGGCCAAACTGCCCAAGTAGAGCTGTAGCTATGTATAGTGAGACTCCGTCTCAAACAGAATTCAACCAACTCTCAATCTAGCTCACCTGAGGACCAAGCCTTGAAGAAGGGACTTTTGGGGGCGTGTAAGGGCTAAGCAAGCATTTCAGAGGCTGATGACATACCACAGAAGTCAGTTTAAGAAAATGCTCCTAAGGCTGGAGAAATGGCTCCACAATTAGAAACAGGACCAGAGTTTGAATTCAGTACCTACTGGTGTCTCATAAGCATCCATAACTCCAGTTCCAGGGGGATTTGACACCCTCTTCTGAAATATGCAGGCACCAAATGCATGTAGGCAGGTGGTACACATACATACGTTCAGGCTGAACACTCATACATTTATAATATAATAAAAAAAGCAAGTATTCCTAGTTGCAGTGACCTCCTTGATTGAATATGGCCCGATGTGTTACTTGTGTCTCCTTTCAACTTAATATTTGTCTCTCCTTTACAGAATGAGGAGAAACCTGTGCAAATGATGTTTAAGAAGTCTTCCTTCAAAACGACCTATATTGGGGAGATATTCACCAAGATTCTGTTGCTTCCCTATGCTGGCAACGAGCTGAACATGATCATCATGCTTCCAGACGAGCACACTGAACTGAGCACGGTAATGATCACGAGACCTTGATGGAGCTGTGAAGGAGAAAGAGTGGCATTTGTGTTTCTGCAGGGGCAGCTCTCCCAGGCTCCCATGTTCCTGTTTTTATTTTCCATTTGTTTGTGAGGCAGGGGTAGAACCCAGAACCTGGAGTCTGCTTGATAAACACTCACCACTGAGCTGAACCCTACCTCTCCCAGCTACTGTATTAACTTAAAGCCACACATCCTGGGCAGTGTAGAGCCTCCCCATCGTCTCAAGTGCCCCGTGTGACAACATTGTCCTAAAGTCTTCAACTCTCTTCTAGGTGGAAAAGGAAATAATTTATGAGAAATTCATAGAGTGGACAAGGCTGGACAAGATGCAAGAACAAAAGGTGGAGGTTTTCCTCCCACGGTTTAAACTGGAGGAGAATTATGACATGAAGGACTTCCTATGCAAGTTGGGCATGACTGATGCCTTTGAGAGTAGAGCTGACTTTTCTGGAATATCTTCCAAGCAAGGCTTGTCTCTGTCCAAGGTTGTGCATAAGTCCTTTGTGGAGGTCAATGAGGAGGGCACAGAGGCTGCGGCTGCTACACATGCCAACAAGACAAAGAGGTCCGTCAGGGACACCCCCTTTTTCTGTGCTGACCACCCCTTCCTTTTCTTCATTCAGCATGTTAAGACCAATGCTATTCTGTTCTGTGGCCGGTTCTCCTCTCCCTGAGGATAAGGTGTTCCTGTCAGTCTTTTATTCTTTCTCCATGGTTTGCCTGCGACCTAAGTGACCTTATCCATAAGTGCATTGACAATTTTGAAATAAAGTGTATTCTACATCCCAAGGATTTTTCTATGATCAGAAACTGCATTTCTGGGGTTTGTGAGGTAGCTACAGAGTTCATCCTGCTGGAGGATGCTGTGGCTGCCAACACAGGCAGCTGTGTGTCCCCTGTGACATGAGAAGAGAAACAGTGCTTCTTTTGGAAGTATGGGTTTCTTACTCCCCTGTAAGTTAAAAAAGCCAGTGAAGCCAGTGAGGTGAAGCTCTGAGGAGTGGGCAGCAGGGATGTGCCTTAGACAGTCTCTGTAGAAATGTGTGCCAAATTTGTGTACACCAGATAGGTGGAGTGAGGAGGGACTCAGCCTGATGAATGCATAATAAAAATGTGGTGCATTTACACAACGGGATATTATTCTCTGTTGATAATAATAAAATGAAGAAATTTGTAGACAAATGAAACGAGAAGGAAATGATCATTCGGAGTGAGCTAACCTAAAGACGAAAAAACATTCTATGTTCTCCCTTATATGTGGATTCCAAATTTGAATTTTTGAATATGTGTATTTAAATTGAAGTACTCATGGATGTCAGGAAAGTGGAAATGGATCATGGGGCATCCATTAAGGTGGGGGAGAGAGATGTTGTGAAGAAGAAATGAGATATAATGACAGAAAAGGATTGGGTGGTATGGGGAATGGGAGGATAGGATGGAGATGGGAGTGTAGGGAGCAATAGCTAACACTCAAGAGTCCCACCCCTAGCTGAGATGCTATTGACAGTAGATGATAATGGCTACTAGGTAATATAATCCAAAAACTTCTTCCCTGCCAGGTTTTGGTAATCACTTATCCCTACTTAATTTCGGCTTCCTTGTATCTTAGCTTTATAAGATTCCAGATGCTATGGGGTCTCTCCGAAGAAGTGAGTTCACAACACAAGGGGTATTGGTGGTCACAAATCCTGTTCCTTACCACCTTTCCGTGTCTCCTGCTCTGACATGCCCTCCCTCAGAGAGCTGTGTGAGTGAGACCCTAGGTCTGCTGACAGGTTGTCATAAGAGCAGTGGCTGGTCTTTTGGAGGGCCCAGGGGATTCAATGCTTCCTTTGACCTCTGCAGGCACCAGGAAGACATACATACAGGCGAAACATCTATACACATACACATAAAATTAAATAAGGAAAGAAGAGAGAGTGACTCTGGCCTGTGGGACTAAATTTTATCTTCTGGAAGTGCATTCATAGACCACATTGCAGTGTTTCCTGAGGCTTTTCAGGACCAAATTGATTCCTTTGCCTCTTAGAACCCCCAAACTATGGTGCCCTTGATGTTCTTACAGCAGCCCCTACACTTGGAGTAGTATGCTTTGCTCATGTTAATCAACAAAATGCAGGTAAAACTTAGTATGCTTTAAGAGGGTGTAGTATGCCACACACAAGAAGTGGGTCTGACTCATGTAGAAGAGTTCTGGCCTCTCCTGTTCTTATCTAATAGCCCTAAACAAAAGTTGTCCTCTTTATGTATTGAACAACACAGCAAATATGGTAATGAAAAGTACTGAGGAACTTTTGCCTCACAAGGGGATTTGGTTTTGGCCTGTGACTCAGTACAGCACACAAAGCTACAGTTGGATGACTACATACAGGTTATTTTCAATATTTTATTTTGTTTTATTTCATTTTTAAGGAGGAGGTGTTGTTTTCAATATCTCAATGCTTCTAATAAATGACTTAGATCTATCTGGTCACCACATTGTATACACATACATTGCTTTGAGTTGGGTACAAGCAGGTCATAGAGGAAAAATAGGAGCATGATAAATTGAGACTGCATTCATCTGAGCTTATAGGAGTTAGTTACTCCTATCAAGTCCAGAGTATAGTAAGAATGATTACAATGTTTATCTTAGATACAGGTTGAACATGCAGTGTGTAAGCAGAATACGTACAGAGTTATAAATGGATGCAGAGCTCATTATTCACTTGGTTACAGGTTGGGTAAAAGTTTGATCTGTAAAGGCTTTAATCACCGTTTCTCAGGAAAACCATTTCTCTGAGAGGATACAAGGGGCTGGTTCTTCTGGCCACTCTGCAGCCTGGATATCCACAATGGCATATATATTCTTTGCTTCCTTAATCTTCTAATGTGATTGGTATCTTCCAAGTTACAGGCCATTAAGGTCTGTTACCATCTGCTCCAGTGCCTGCCTCACCTCCCTGAACCAATTCACAGTTGTAACATGATGGGGGCTGGCTTGTTCGGATTTCTGGCCTGCCCATCCCCCCACAGCTGGCAAGCCCAAAGAAAAACATACAAAGATCTCTATTATTTATAAAGCTGACTGGCCCATTAGGTCAGGCTACTTATTAGCTAACTCTCACATCTTAATTTTTCTGATCTATTTTAGCTATGTGGCTCAATACCTTTTTCAGTGGGGCAGCTCACATACTGCTGCTTCGGTGATCTGGGCAGGAGTGGGAGGAATCAACTTCCTCCTCCCCAGAATTCTTCTGCTCTCCTTGCATTATTTCCACTTCCTGTCTGGTTTTCCCACCTACACCTCCTGCCTGGCCAATCAGCGTTTATTTAAAACATGATTGACAGAATACAGACAATTCTTCCGCACCACACAGTGCTGCCTGTGATAACCACCCTTTCCCCTCTCCAAAATGCCACTCAAACCTTCCATGCCTCAAGGTCCTACATCCCTATGACAGACCAATGATGTCAGTCAGGTGCCCAACATCCCTTCTCAACTCCGAAGCAGGCCCTGAAGAAAGAAGATCTTGATCTAGTGTCAGTGATTTGGCCTTGCTGATCTGTCAGGTGAAAACTGTGGAGACTAAAAGGCCAAACTAAAAGCACACCTCACCCTTCAATAGTCAGAACCTGGTTGCTTCAAGCCGGATCCACTAACTTGTGGTGGCTTTACATCATGGGATCCTCCTAATGATCCATGGAGCCTCACCCAAGAGGCCAGACTTAGGGAGGACAAATGCTGCTTCAAATGTGTTACATATCAGGATAGTGGTATGGACACTTCCTGTCTATCCAGATATGACATAACACAAATGGACCATGAACTAAGACCAGATGACTTCCCCCATGGTTATAAAACCCTTCCATCTCAGGAAGGAGATTTTCTCTGAGAATTTTCTTTTTTTTAATTTAATACTTTTTAAATAAAAAAATACCAATAAAACTTCACACTCTCTCCCCTCCTCCCAGTTCTCTCCCACTCCCTCCACCCACCCTTCAACCCCACCTCCCTTCAATCCTAAGAGAGAACAATACACCTAGTCTTGTGGAAAGTCCAAGGCCCTCCCTACTACATCTAGGTTGGGTAAGTTATACATCCAAAGAGAATAGGATCCCAAGAAGCCAGTACATGTAGTAGAGACAAATCCCAGTGTTGCTATCAGTGGCTCTCAGTCTGCCCCAACTATCAACCACATTCAGAGGGACTAGTTTGATCCCATGTTCATTCACTCCCAGTCCAGGTTGAGTTGTTGAGCTCCCATTAGCTCAGGCAAACTGTCTCAGTGGATGACCCCCTCATGGTCTTGAATTTCTTGTTTGTTTTCTCACTCCTTCCACTCTTCACCTGGACCTTGGGAGCTCAGTCCAGTGCTCTGATGTGGGTCATTCCCTTATTTTCATCTGTTGTTGGACGAAGGTTCTATGGTGATATTTAAGATAATCATCAGTCTGACTACAGGACAAGGACAGTTCAAACACCCTCTCCTCTATTGCTTAGGGTCTTAGCTGGGGTCATCCTCGTGGATTCCTGGGCATTTTTCTAGAGCCAGGTTTCTTGTTAACCCCATAATGGCTCCCTCAATCAGTATATCTCTTTCCTTGATCTCTTATCTGTCCTTCCTCCATCTCGACTATCCCATTCCCTCAAGTTCTTCACAACCCTCACCTTCTCCCCTTCCTTCTATCCCCTGCCCCCATACTCCCAAATTTTGTCTGACGATCTTGTCTGTTTCTAATTTCCAGGTGGGTCTATATATGTTTTTGCGTTCACCATATTACTTAGCTTCTCTAGGATCATTAATATCTCAATATCCTTTCTGTGTTTCTGTTTCTCCTTTAATTCTCATTCTTTATTAAGCCTCACAAAATGGTAAATAATTTTATTATTTATTATTTTTCTCTGCTACTGTCTTGTTTGCTCTGAGGCAATTTCTCCATTCCTACATAGTTCAGGAACCTGTGCTCTATTAGAGAAAGGTACTGCCCACAGTGAGCTGGGTCTGCCCACATTAGTTAAGTTATCCCTCAACAGACATACCCATAGGCCAACCCAATGTAGACAATCTCTCATTGAGACTCTCCGTGGGTTGTGTCAAGTTGAAAATTAAAGGTAGTCATCACATCAAGTTTTATGCAGTGCTGGGGATCAAGCCTTGGACTTACTGTATGGAAACAAACACTCTGTTCACTGACACTCATTCCTAAATAAGTTTATCTATTTAGAAATGTCTATAAAGTGTCCTTAATTTCTGTGAAGGGCTCAAATACAATGAAGTGACAGCCAATAGGGAACCTACAGGATTCTGCCAGTACAAACTAGGCAAAAGCCAGTTACTTTGTGCCCGGTAGTGCTACCTTGGCAGCGTCCAAGGACTCCTGGACATAGTGTGAGTGCCATCAAGAGCACCAGCAGAGATGTGATGTGGATAGGTTCTTTGCCTGCTGGGACACAGAATCAGTCAATGACATTACCCATGTCACCTGGCCTGGGGTGGCAGGACAGCAAGCCCCCTCTCCCTGAGAATAAGCCATGGCTCCTCCTGGAATTCTGAGACTCTTGGGGCTGACCTTCCTCTGACCTGTCTCAGATGAAGCGCTGCCCCAGTGCTGGGGAACTGATGCCAGGAGCCTTGGCTCTCTCTCTATTAGGTACTTGTGGAAACAGAGTGAATGGATTATGTTACATCCTGCTGTGGCTGGAGAAGAAAGAAAGAAGTTGTTGGTCTAAGAACTAGCAGACTGGTTGCCTCAGGGTATGACAAGTGTCTCATGAATTTTTCCTAAAGGGAGCCTAGTCCTCACCCCTTCACATTGCCACCAGGTCTTCTTATCTCAGGGATGTATATTGTCAGCCCCTCATCTTTCCCATCCCTGCCCCTGTCCTAAGAGCCTGGTCCTGTCTGGTCTCATCTCCCCTGAGCCTCTAATCCCCAACTCTATCCCCTGGCTCCAGCCCTGCAGTGTCCCAGGCTCAAGTCCAGGCTGGTGTAACCGCAGCCTCATCCCCTCACATGAAGGACGCTCCTGACCCAGGTGTCCTGTGTTCCAGGTCTTGTGGTCTTGGCCGACTGTGTGTGAGAGTTTCTGCCCAGGGCTCAGCTATGAGGCCCAGGGATACGGACTCCTGGGACATGAGTTCCCTTCTGGCTGAGGCAGGTGGGTAGAGAGCAGCGGCTCCTGCTGTGCTAGGGTCTGTGCCCATTCCCGGGCAGTAATGGACACTCTGGGAGTGGGCAGCAGCCGAGGGCCTGACATTTCCCCTAATTGCTGCTTCTCTGACAGATGCCAACGAGGCCCTGGTAGCTGAGGGTTTTGTAGGGGCAGGCCACCGGGGAGTTCACTCTGTCTCGGGTGGCCTGACCATGCTGTCTCTCCATCTGGCTTAGTCCTTCCCTGCCTGCTCCTGAGGTTACCTTGGTGACTCCATTCAGTCTGTCCTCTTCAGTATCACACTCCAGGTGTCTCAGTCAGACACTGCTTTCTCTGACTCCTCCTCTGTGGAATATTTCACAGGCCCTGCCTATCCCTCTAGCTCCTGCCGGGGAGGCACAGTCTAGATTATTCAGCTCTTTGGTCTGCAGGCTGGGCCACTCCAGCCTCACCCTGTTCCCCAAACCTGGTGTGTAGGCAGAGGTTGCTTGTTAGTTTCCTGGACCCATTGCTTGTTCATTTCCTGGCCCTGTTGCTTGTTTATTCCCCGTCTGATCAGACCCGACATAATCACACAGAAACGAAATTAATTACAACACTGCTTGGCTAATCACTTAGGCATATTGCTAGCTAGCTCTTATATCTTAAATTAACCTATTTTCATTATTTTATATTTTACCACAAGGCCTGTGGTTTCCCAGTAAGGTTCTGGGTGTCTTTCTATTTCGGCAGCTACATGGCATCTCTTTGGCTCTGTCTACTCTCTATATCTCTGTTCAGATTTTTTCACCTGGCTTTACTCTGTTAAGCCATTGGCTGAAAGCAGCTTCTTTATTAACCAATGGCAATAAAGTATATTTACAGCGTACAGAGGGGAATTCCACATCACCTCCTCTTTTCTGTCAAATTAAATTAGGAAGGTTTAACTTTAATACAGAAAGATTACATACAATAAAACAAGGATTATAGTTACAGTATTTATATCTATATTATCATAACTAAGGAAAGCTATAATTATAACTATCTATCCTTCAACTCTATCAAAGATCCCAGAAAGACACCTATGGTAACAGGAAGTGCATTGTAAGAAACTTCTAAAACTCTAGAATTGACAGAGATATCTCACTGTCTGGACAGTCAACCAAAGTACTTGTGTAATATTGGGGTATCCACTTCAGCCTAAAGATCCATAGAATCTGGTAGACTTTCCCATGAAGCAGGAAATTTGGATATTTGTTTTGTTTTGTAATGGCAAATTTTATCAGATACTTTCTTCTGTATCCTGCAAAATGTCTGGCAGTTCTTTCATGAAGCAGGGACCCTGAAGGACAGTCTCCCTTTCTTTAGGCAACTTTAGCAGTCATTTTTCTGTGGGTCCTGCATGGCCAGTTCATACAGCATACCCTCAAGAAGTCCAGGTAAGAGCAGTTTTTTTGCCCAAATGGCTAACAAACTCCATAAGGAGCCTCTTCCATGCCTATCATTTTCTTGAAGTAAATCGGTGCTGCCATAAGCAGATGAATCTCATAGTCATGAAAACTCCTAATTTCTTAAAACATTTTAAATGCCATATTCTGTTAGTCTTTGAAACATTTGAAAAATACTTATCTATCTGAAGTATATCTCTGTATGTCTAGAAAATCTAACTAATGTAACTACAAGCTTGACTATTATAGATGACTATTAACCTGTATTTCTTAATTATACATTATATTTTAAATGAGCTGAACAAACACAATAACTTAATTAGGAGCAGAAATATACATATAACAAAATTGACCTGAAATTTGTATCAATAGCCAAGATCCATAGCATTGCAAAGAATTCATCTCCATATCATATCCCCCTTTAAATGAAAACAAACCTTTATATATAATCATTTAAGGTATTTGGGTGTAGTTCTCTTTCAAAGTGCTTCCTGCTTTTTGTTGGGTGAAGTATTTTTTGGGAGGTTTCAAGGAGACCTTTTGGGGTCTTGGTCCATGAAACCACATTAGTCTGGAAGGAATCCACAGGTTTTCATCCTTTGTTCAAACAAAAGCAGAACCTCTTTTTCAAAGAAACATTTCCTTAAACCCAAATTTTGAGCCTTTAAAATATATGTGTTGGTTTATCTTAGCAGCTCATACAATGAACTATCTCTCTGTACTTAGCTCATTCACAGTCAAAAAAATTTAACAAAGCACAATTATATATATATATATATATTCCAGACTCTCTATAATTTTCATCTTTACTTGACTTTTTTTTGCTCTTTTAATCTATGACTGTACTCTGTATATTTAAAGATTTTGTTTTAGTTTTTAAATGCATTTACTTTTAAAAAAATGACTGCCTATAATCTTTTTCTTTCTCTCCCAAGCCTACATAGATTTTTTGTTAAAGCATTCTGTATCTCATTTAGAGGTCTTTTATGTCTGAATCTTTTCTATTGTGTCTCTGTCTATATTCTTTTTCTCTCACTTCCAAGCCTACATAGATTTTTTAAAAAAGTACATTGTGTCTCATTTAGAGGTCTTTTATGTCTGAATCTGTTCTATTGTGTATCTGAAATCTGGACTTGGCAAGTGGCATTGTAAAATAGTACTTTTATAAGGTGTAGTCATGGCAGCCCTGAATATTGGGTCCTCTTTCTCAGCCTTTTAATATGGCGGAGGTATGTTACTGCCAGTTCTGGGACTGCCAATGGGAGCCTTTCTCACCACCTCAACTCTGGTAAGCAGTTGGCCCATGCTGCCCACAGGCCCCATTCAAGTGATTGGCCTCCTGAAAGAGCCAGAGTAGTTCCTGCAACTCGCAGGAACCAGGAAGCCTTGTTAAAGGAGCTGTGCAGTTTTTGTTCCTTGCTGAGTCAGGAAGCCTTTTCTTACAGGAATCATGCTTTTAACCAACAGAGATAATGCTGCCATTTTCACCATGAAGCCATGTTTAACTCTTTGTGTGTGTGTGTGTGTGTGTGTGTGTGTGTGTGTGTGTGTGTGTGTCTAGAATTTCTTCCCAAGCTCTCTCAGGTTTTATGTGGATGTAGCTGGACCACATTGGCAGGCCACTGGTTTGTTCACTTTGCCTCTGGTGGCCTGACCATGCTGTGTCTCTATCTGGCTCTGCTTGCTCCTGAGGTTATCTCGGTGACTCTCTTCATTCTGTCCTCTTCAGTATCACCCTCCAGGGCTCTGAGCCAGCCAGGCACTGTCTTCCCTGATTTCACCACTGTGAAATATTCTCACAGGCCCTGCCTATCCCTCCAGCACCTGCTGGGGAGGCCCAGCCTAGATTCTCCAGCTCATGGGCCTTTAGGCCGGGCCACTCCAGGCTCACCCTGCACCCCAGCTCTGGTGCTTCAGTTGTTTGTGGAGAATGAACCAGCTGACTCCACTGCCCTGCCATCCATCACTTCAGTCAATCCGCTCACACCTCTGCCTCCTCACTGCCCTCCAGAAGATCAAACTGCCCCCGTCCTCTTCTCTTTGAAGACCGCTGCACTCAATTCTGGATACCACTCTGTCCAACAGGGATTCTTCATGACCCCAAACAACTCAGGTCTTTCTTTAGAACTAGCCCCTCTGTTTTGTCCTTAATAACTTGTTCCTCTGTCTTTTCAGGCCCCTCTTCCCTCTCCCAGCTGACTTTTGGATCTTCTCTCTATTTTCATGGGTAATCCTCTCCCTCCCTGGGAAAACCTCACTGAGGCCTGTGACTTCAAGCTATTTATATTCAACAGTCACATTGGTACCTAGACCTCTCCTGAGCTTTCCATGGAAACTCAATCTTTTCAAGTTAAAATAAAAGTTGATTCTGGACCTGGTGGCACAGGTTTGTTATCCCAGCTATGTGGGAGGCTGAGGCAGGAGGAATTCAAGATTGCGTCCTGTCTGGACTATAAATCAATTCCAAGGCCAGCCTTGGTAACTTAGTGAGACCTTGTCTGAAAAAAAAGTAAAAAGAGGATAAGGGATGTAGCTCAGTGGTAGAGGACTTGCATAGCATTCAGGAGGACCCTGGTTCTGTCCCCAGCACCACCAGGAAAGGCTGGTGATATGGCTAAGTATGTAATGTGCTTGTCAGTGAAGCCTACTAACCTGAATTTGTCCCTTAAAACCTACATAAAGGTGGAACTAAATTAGCTTTCTCAAAATTACTTTCCAGACTACCTGTGTAGACTGCCACATACCCTCACCAGACATAACACATGCTCTCACACAAATAAACAAACCATGTTTCTTTTACATTCATCTAACTTCTGTTTTTATGTCTTACTTGTCACAGCAAACTGGGCCAAATCATCCATCTGGGTCATACTAGGTTCCTTCTTCATTTCCCACCTAATCCGCAAGCCCCAAAGCTGTCTATTCTCTTTTGTGTTTTATTTATTTATTTTGACAATGGGTCTTACTATGGAGCTTTGGCTGGCCTGGAACTCTCTATTTTGACCAGGCTGTCCTTGAAGTTGCAGAGATCCTCTTGCCTCTATTTTTCTAGTTCTGGGATTAAAGGAGCACATCTCTTTTGAAATCCACTCTTTCCTATGGTTCCCTGATAGAACTTTTTACCTTAAAAATTGGTAGCATTGTTTTTTCCTGCTTGACTCCCACTCTGCCTCTCTTCAACAGTGCTGTGAAGCAAGCTTTTCTATCTTAAATCTGAGAATATAGCCACATGCTCAGCAGTCTGTAAACCCACGGGCATGATATCATGAATATAAAACACTCCAGTGTCTAGGCTAAATGGCCTTGTAATTAGTGATACTCTAATAAGCTGTAGGTTTCCTGAGCATACAAAGACTTCCACATTTCCTTATCTGCAGGGTTGAAATGTTTCCTCCTGTGGTTCTTGTCCTCAGTAAATCCTAATTCTTCAGATCTCAGTTCTAGTCTTCAGAACTCTGACACTCTTTTGGGCCATAGTTCCAAAGGCAAACTTATTGTTCCTGCTTCTTTTTGTTCTTGTCCCTTATCTTCAGCTCTGTGCATACCACACCTTATTTCATCTGTTTGCACATCTGTGCTGAGGCCAGAGCCTGTTTCTTCTCTCTTTCTTTCTCCACGTGACTCCTGGCCCATTCACTAAGTAGAGTAAGTCTGTAGAGCAAATGAAACAATTTCACCATTGTTACATGTCACTGGCTTCTTTTTCCCTATTCTAGGTTGTTCATTAATAATGTTGTTAAAGCTGATGACCAAACATCAAACTATTCAAAAATAATATTGTAAATGTTCTAAAGGACTTTGACTATGATGTTTTATAGTTATCTCACAGGCTAAGAAATCCTCCTGTCCTTGCAAAGGTCTAATATTGTGTTCAGACATGCTGGAAAACAGAACGGATGGTATGTCTGTTTGGAGGGAGAGTCCAAGGAATGCTGCAGTGACAACCAGACAATAGAGCTCTGTTCTACCCAATCGTTTTTTCCATGATCTCGGCAATCAGATGCCTTCCTCATGAGACGCTAGAGTTCTCTAGTTCTGGGTGGGGTGGTGCTGTGCTTTGTTGGTCCCCAACAAAACTCATGCTGAAGTCAACCCCTCATGTGAGGTATTATAGGAAGTGGGGGGTCTTTATGGAATAAATGGGTCATGAGAACTTTTCTCTAAGTGGTCTAATCCATTTATGGATTAATTGATTAATTGGCCATGGGCTATCTTGGATGGGCCTATTGAGAAGCCCATTTGCCCTTGCTACTTGTATGTACTACTCTCATAGTGGCAAGACTCTACAGATAATCTCTACCAACAAAATGACTCTCATTAAGAAGCAGTCTCTCAACCTCGAGCATTGCAGCCTCTAGAATTACAAGTTAAATAAATATCTTTACAAAATATGTGGTATGAAGTATTTAATGATAGCCAAAGAAAACAGGCTAAGACAGATAGATACTGAGAGGGGAAGTTTTCTAGCTTCATATAAATACTCTGACATCTTCACCAAGATGAACAGTAACATCTACATCTCACCCCACCCCTGCTTTCCTTCTAGAATACCCAGGCTGACATTTTAGAATTTAGCTTCTTTGTGTAGAATACAAATTGGTCTTCACGAGTATTCTTTCAAGATGACCCTAGGTTTCTAAGATCATCTGTCTCATGTGAAAGTTCTAATTAAAAGCCCTGTCTCCCACAACAGTCGCCGGAGCTAGGGTGGCAGAACATGGTGTGCTTAGATACCATCAGAGACTGCCTGAAATTAGCTTCATCACCCTCATGCCCTGATCATCACAAGTTTATTGCCATCTTTTTTGATTTATTTTTACATACTTTGTGTTTTTAATCTCAAGAACTTCATTCATAGGGCTCTCATAAAGACCTTGTGAACAAACTCTCTAGGTGTCTCCTGGGAGCACTGTCCTGGGTCTCCACATGCAGGCTGCATAGCTGTTTTGTTTGTTTGTTTATTTGTTTTAAGCAATGATCTGGGATCTTGGGGACAGGCTACTGGACAGCAGCACTCTGCCTTGGCCTGGTGGATACCTGCTCAGCTGCCTCCTCATTTACATCTTGAAACAGATCACCTTTCGATGCTGGGGTGAATAAGAAGACAAGTTTCTTTTGTTGTGGAGAAAGAGACACAGAAGCATGTCAGGGAACCAGGGCATCCAGAAACTGATCATTGAGAAGTTTGCGTGCAAGTTGGTTCCCAAAGAGCTGAGCACGCACAGGTGGCCCCAGTTTGAAATGTGCCTCTCCAAGAATCGTGGTTTAGGATATTTGAGGGGAATAAAGAGTTATACTGGCTTAAGTCAAAGGAAAAGTAACTGCAGAGTAGTTGGTGTGATAGTGGGCTGTCACTGTCACCCAATCTTCAAGGCTCTTCATGGAATGATATTCAGAAAATAGTGATGTTAGCGTGGTTGAATTGGGGCAGAGTTTTCAGTGCTCTGAGGCCATTTGTCATTCATCTGACGCCTGCTTGATCTCAAGCTTAGTGACTTGTTGTCAGCAATAATGAGGTGGTGATTCAAGTCTGCTAGCCCACGGACTTGGGAGGCAAGAATATCCAAAATTAAGGCCTTCCTGGAATGCAGACAGATCTGTAGGTCAACCAGGCATCTTGGTGCGACCCATTCTCAAAGTAAAAAAACGAAGAAGGTAAGAAGCATTGAGGGTACAGCTCAGTGGTAAAGCAGTTTGCCTGGCAGGCGCCAGGCTTCAGGTTCAATGCAGGTGCAGAGTAGGTTGTAAAAAGGAAGGAATGGGCTGCGTTCCCGCCCAGATCCCGGCTAGCTTACCCCTGAAATAATTACATGGAAACTGTATTCTTTTAAACACTGCCTGGCCCATTAGTTTCAGCCTCTTATTGGCTAATTCTCACATCTTGCTTTAACCCATATTTAGTAATCTGTGTAGCACCACAAGGTGGTGGCTTACCGGGAAAGATCTTAACCTGAGTCCATCTTGGAGAGGAGAGCTATAGCATTTGCCTCACTGCCTCCTTCCTCCCAGCATTCTGTTCTGTCTTCCCTGCCTACCTATATTCTGACCTATCAGGCCAAGTAGTTTTCTTTATTAATTAACCAATGAGAGTAACACATAGACCGATGACCCTTCTCCATCAGTAGGTGGGTGGACAAAAGGAGAAGAAGGAAACAAAGGTGGTGCTCATTTCCTTGAGAGTAACTGAGACAACTGTTACCCTGCTACAGCCATGACCTGCGTATCACACTGAGGATGCTGTTCTGGGATGGATGTATACACCGAGCTCTTCGAGCCTCAGAATAAGATTCCTTTTGTCTCAAAGTAGGTTTGGTTCAGAACAAGAACATTGCTGCCTCTTGCTGCAATCTTTTTTAGGCATCCTGGAATCACCCAGTGGAATGTCTCAGAAGGGTGGTGGCTCCTGGTTATTCATGTAACCCCTTCCTTCCTCTCATACTCTCATATTTGGTTTCTAACCCAAACGGGACGTGGTGTGTGTGTGTGTGTGTGTGTGTGTGTGTGTGTTACATTCCAGTTCAGGTTAACCTGAAGTGGTCTAGAACTCATAGACGAGAGTGCTTCAAGCTCATGACAATTTCCAGCTTCATGCTCATACATGCTAAGATTACATCATCAATCACCATGTTAGGTTTTCTTCCTTCTTTACAATTTAGGAACACATCTTTTCTTTTCTTTCTATACTTTCCATGTCTTTGTGACTGAACCTATCTCTAATACAAACCATTAAGTTAGGTAAAAGTCTAAATTGAATGGTGGTTAGTTGTTTAAAATAGAGACAGTACTGTCTTTGACAGCAGCTAGACATACAGACCTTTAAACAAACCTGTATGTAGCCACACTGTAAATTCACAGGCCTCTTATGACCCAGAGCCCTAAGGCCTGAGATTAGACACTTGGAAACACATTGTGGAACTGTTCATCTCTCCACACTAACAAACTATGCTGGACCACCAGCTTGAACCTGAGGCAGTATTCCTCTAAGAGATTTTATATAAATGGTTTCTAGATAATCATCTACCTTTCAACACATTGACTTTGTGCTAATTTAAACCTTTTATTTTCTTGTCTCGTTATCTCTGGACTGTTTGACTCTATGAACCTTAGCAGAATCAAATCTTTTGTGATTATACTCCATGTCTTCTGTGATCAAGAACTTTTTAAAATTGGCATCCTGTTTGGCTTCCACTGGAGTAAGGCAAAAACATTTTGTTCATGTTTATGGTCCTGTAAATTCTCTGCTACATGCCTGATCTATGTCTTTTAGAAGTGTTGTATAACCCAGCGTGCTTCATAGGTGAGTCACTAGAAGTGACTGTTAATGGTTGTTCCTTGGTGAAACTGCTGGGCCACTTGACCTGAAGAGGTTGAAAGTAATATGATGTGGTGATGAGGTTTTGCTATATGCTATTTGAATAACATGTCTGCTGTTCTTGGGAAGTGCCATAGTGCATATAGAAACCTACACAGCACAGTTTTAATTTTACTGGAAGCCTATACACAGGGAGTCTACCTCTGGAACAGTCTTGGTTTTGTGTTATAGTTATGTGGCGATTACCCATTTAATCCAACGGGGTTAACCAAGCAGTTGACAATCGTGGGTGGCTTAGTCCATCCATAGGTTTCTACTTCTCTGAGGTTCCAGCTGACTAGACACTTAGGGTTCCACTCACTGTGTTCTGGTTTCCAGAAAGTATTGCTAAGTCAGTACAAATCAACCTCCACCACTGACTTTGAGCTATAAGTACTGTTAACATTCCATCAGTTAGGCAATCCCTGAAAATCTGAATATTTCACACAGAAAACAGGAGTGTTATTTAATGTTACCAAATATGCGGGGCAAAACAACTGCTGAGAGGATGTTTTCCTTCTTTGCTGAGGCAGCAGGAGGGAACACATGCATGTAGAATGACTTTCTGGTTCTGGATATCATGGAAGCCATGGATGTAAACTGTACATGAATGGCAGTATGCATTTTTCATGTGTTTGTGTCTGTCTGCTGTACCCCACACTTTATAAGGGGTTTGTCTTCATATGTAGACTACAGCACTTGCTGGGGATAGAGCTAAGTGGCCGAGAGCACACTTAGCACTTGAAAGGCCTTGAGTGGAATACCTCGGAAGATACCACACTGAGAACATAACACAGGAAATCATACTTAGTAGCAAAAATTCCAAAATGCATGAGTAAATTGTACTGTATGTGCTACTCATGAACATTCCACACAAATCTCTGTCTCTCTCCTTTCTCCCTACCTGCATGAATGTGGTATACGTATGTAATGCATATACAAGTGTGTTCAATCTGTGTTGTGTGTGTATGTGGTGTGTGTGTGTGTGTGTGTGTGTGTGTGTGTGTGTGTATGTGTGTGTGTTTATGGGAGCCAGAGAGAACATGGGGTGTCCTGCTATGCTGACAGTCAGTGAGCCCCATTCATCCTTCCGCCTCTTTTCCACACAGTTCAGGCAGCAACAGGCATGCTTACAGTCTCACCTAGTTTTTTAAAGTGTGCTGGGATGTGCTCGGTTCCTCATACTGTACCCGCGGAGACATCTCTCCAGTGCCCTTTCTCTTTATTCATGACACACTCTCTCCCTTTAGCTTTTACTGTTTCTTTGTGAATTTCACATCATGCATCCCAATCCTACTTATCTCCCCATCTCCTCTCTTCTGCCCTCTGTTGTTGCAACCTCCCCCAAAACAAAATCTAAAAGTAAAACCAAACAATGAAAACCTAAAACAAAACCCAAAACCAAACCAAACCAAACAAACAAACAAACAAAAGAAAACAAATGAAAAATATCTTTAAATAGAAGCTATAGCGTGGCCCAGTGAATCACGCAGTATACTATTTAGTCCATATACTTTTACATGTAAGTGCTCATTGCAATGAGGTGGAAGGTTGGTGAGTCTTCAGTGATACATGTGCACTCAATTCCCTATACCCTTTTATGTATCTTCTTACCATTGCTCCTCTAGGGCAGACCAGAAAATGCATTGATCCTCACCTAGATTTGCATGGGATCTTTCCTCTGGTCTTCTGTGTCTGGTCTTCTGTGTCTTTATATTTCCCAGGATGTCACTCTCACTCAGTGCTTTCCAATGATGACTGACTCTGGAGTCAGCCCTTCACAGAAATCAGAAAGACCTCTTGAAGATAACCAAATCTGTGGTTATTCATGACTCATACATAAAATAATAGGATATTTAAATAGAATACATGCCTATCTTCTTGTATACATTAAATCACCTCAAGATGTCACACAGTACCTGCTGCAATGAAAATGATAAGAAAATGCCTGGACATGTTAAGTACAGATACATTTTTTTCCAATACATTTTTGATCCATCCAAGGTTGGCTTAAAGCAGTGATGTTGAACTCAAAGATCCAGAGAACTCACTCTACCTAAGAATAAACTAAGCAAAAGCTTTACAGATGAACAAATGTAAGGAAAACACTCTCATGCCTGAGCCTTTAGCCCTCAGGAGTCTGAGGCAGAAGGATCAAGAAGTCTAGGCCAGCCTGAGCTGCATAGTAAGGTTCTGTCTCAGAAAACAAAACAAAAAGGAAAACCAAGTAACAACAATGGAAAAATAATAAACTGTCTAAAAGGGGGTTATGGGGATTTAGTTGAAAGGAGAAGACTTAGCCGTTAAAGCTTACCGCTCTTGCAGAAGTCCTAGGCTTGATTCCCAGCATTCACATAATGGCTGGCAGCTGCCTGTAACTCCAGTTCCATGGGATTCAATGCCCTCTTCTAACCTTTGTGGCCTCCTGCAATGCACGTTGTACATATACATACACTCAGGCACAGCCCGATACCTATAAAAACATATTTTTTTTTTTAAAAAAAAAGAAATTGAAAGACCTAGTTAAATCAAGGTACAGATGTTTTTTTACATAAAGCTCATACATTTGGGGCTAGAGGGACTCCTCAGAGGTTAAGAGCTTTGGCTCCTCTTCTGGAGGACCCTAGTTCAATTCCCAGCACCTACATGGCAATTCACTACTGTTTGTAACTCCAGTTCCAGGAGATCTGACACCATCACACAGACATACATGTAGGTAAACACCAATGCACATAAGAAAGGAATCATCAAAAAAAACTTTTAAAAGTTCATACATTCAATATGATTCTAAAAGACACACCAACAAAGTTCTTTACATGTTGTCTGTCTGTCTGTCTGTCTGTCTTTCTCTCTCTCTCTCTCTCCCCTTCCCTTCACCCCCACCCGCTCTCTGTTTAGATGTAAACAAACTAAGACTCAAGTTTATATAAAAGCAAAAGGTTATGGAGATTCAGTAAGACCTGAAGCTTCTAGAAGATCAGTGAGGGGGAGTAACCTTTCAAGATATCATTTCATGAGAGTAGGGCCAGTAAGATCAAAAATGAAATCTAGAAACAGGGCCTAATAGACATAATTATTTGAGATTTGGCTGGTGAAGTCATTAGTGAAAACAGAAACTTTATATAAACAACCGAAGCAACTGGAAACCCATTTGAAATAAGGAAAAATAACTTCTATTTTCCTCACACACCAGAAAAACAAAACAGAACAAACCTCTAAGTGAGCCAGAAATTTAAATATAAGAAATGAAACTAGAAATAAACCAGAAGAGGACAGTGGTAAAGGACTTTCTAATCACTTCTCAAAACCTGGAAATTCTCTCTGCCAACATGAAATAAGTAACTGTATGTCCATGTCTCCAGAGGCAAGCTTAGATACTGATGACAAGTTGGGTGAAAAATTCACCAGTTATGGCTGTATGTAAAGAAGCCTTAAGAACCAAGCCGCTGCACTTGGGAGGCAGAGGCAGTCAGATCTCTGTGAGTTCAAGGCAAGCCTCTGGTATACAAGAGCTAGTTCTGGGACAGCCAGGGCTACACAAAGAAACCCTATTTTGAAAAATGAAAAAGAATCAAGGAGCAGCTGACCACCATGTCTTTTATCTGTAATCCCACCACTTAAGAGGCAAGGAGTTCAATTTGAACCTAGCTTTTTCCACAAAATTATTTCAAGGCTAGCCTGGGCTGTGTGAGTTTCTGTCTCAAATAAACTAACAACATAAATACCCCCCAAAGAAAAACAAACAAATGTTTTTTTAAAAATTGAACAGGTGTCAGGATCAGGTAGACACTAGGAAAGGCAAAATGGCTTTTGAGCATCTGAACTCACAATAAAGAAAATGTCAGGGCTGAAGATAGAGAGCAGACAGAGGGCAGAGCACTATCTTAACATGTGTAAGGCTCTGGCTTGATGTGGGATGCCCTCTGTATGCTGTGAATATGTTTTATTACCATTGGTAAATAAAGAAGCTGCTTTGGCCTATGGCCAGGCAGAATAAAATAAGGCAGAAAATCCAAGAAGAGATAGAGGAGGAAAGAAGGTGGGGTCAGGGAGATCTCATGTAGCCACCGAAGGAGAAAGACACCAGAACATTACTAGTAAGCCACAGTCTTGTGACAAAACACAAACTAATAGAAATGGATTAATTTAAGATATAAGAGCTAGGTAAGAATAGGAATACACTTAAGCTGTTGGCCAAGCAGTGTTGTAATTAATATAGTTTCTGTGTGATTATTTCCCGAGTGGCCGGGAAATGAATGCACAGTCTCCCCTTATACTGGCTTTATTCCCAGAGGCAATATATTCTTTTAAAAATTAAGGAAATTGAAAATGTGATCAACATGTACAAGAATAACACAGAAACATGTGCTAACCAGAATGACACCAAGAGAGCACCTCTCACCCAGCAGCGTGGTAAAAATCCAAGGTTTGACAGAAATCCTGACTTTAACTGTTAGCAAGGCTATCAATAACACAGTAAAAAAAAACAAAAACAAACAAACAAACAAAAAAACTTTCTCAAGGACATTTGTTAAATGGTAACTGACACTTAGAAACTGCTTTCATTAGAAAGCCTAGATTCCGACATGGTCCACAAAGCAATTAAAAGCAAGAAGGAAGCCCAGCATCTTGTCATGTCCCAGGGCTCCTTTACTTTGGTTTACCTACTTAGATCTGCCCGTAGGGACATTAGTCATTCAAGGGTGTCTTTCTAGAAGCCTGGGTACTCAACTTATTTCCCTTCAAGCCTGAAGACACAAAGACATCTTTTATAACATCCTGTTATAGAACTCCAGTCATTGTCCAGCCTAGAGTCATTCTAGACTCCAGCAACAGCAGAGCCTCGAAGCCGAAGCTCACACCAGTCTCTAGATGAGGATGCTCATTTGCCATGGACCTGTTTGTCCCATCCAGTAATGAGAGCTCTTTGGATCACACTGAAGAACTATAACTTAGGCTATGGCTAACCAGACCCCCACCTTGACCGGTACTTTAAGTTTGTATGCCTCATCTCTCTGCCCCAACTCTTTCCCTGTTTAAACATAAAGCTCACATCAGTACTTTGAAAATGAACTTAGGGTTCCTGAACCCTTCTTACCTGTTCCCCTTTCCACATGTGCTGACTGTTTCAGCTTCTCTCCATCACTCATTTTTTTAATTGGCATATTGGGCCTAGTGGCTGAGTCTAGACCTTTGGAAAGAGTAAAGCCAGGGTTTTGGCCATAAAAGTCTTGTTAATGAACATACAATAAAGACAGTGTTAATAAGGATCATTGCCATGGGTACTAGGGACCACTGCATCAAGACTGTGTAGTGGGAGACAGAAATTGGGCCTCAGTTCACAATAAAGCTTGTATAGTAGGTAATTTATAGCTAAGGAGCAGGTGGGTGCTGGTAGATGGAGAATTACTAAAAGAAAACCTCACAGGTGAGGAGGATTCTAGCCATATCTACCTAGTAGGATTCTTGTTGAACACATGCTAGGCTGATCAGATTAGTTTGGAAGAAATAATTAGTTATCAAAGTTGACTAGATATTGAAGATGGGATTTTTAGCTGATTGATTTACATCAGTTTTCTTGATAAAATTAGATTTCCAGCTGGGCTTGATGGTATGTTCTCGTACTATTAAGAATGGGATGGTGGAGAGAGAAGACTCACAGCCTGAGATCAGTTTAGATTATATGGTGAGGCCCTGTCTCAAAATAAAACAAAACCACAAAAACCTGAATATTGCCTGAAAGTGCATAGACAAACCTTACAAGAGAGATTCCTAAGAATGAATAAAGTTGTGCCAAGTGGATACTCTTTGTCAGGGAGAAAATGACAGTCTTTATGGTGGGGGAATTTGATAGAAAAAAAATTGGTATATTATTGGTATATTTATTTACCTTTTGATGTGACAATCCCCCTTTTAGGAATCCAGGAATCTGAACTGGTGAATGCTTTGCCATTTCTACACAATATGCATTGTTGCTCAAAGGATGGGTTATCAACCACAGGATTAGCCATGGGGGCTCTTGTTAGTCTCTACTGAATTGAAATGTATGCACCCCTCTGGATACCTATGCGTATTGACACCGCTCAGTGCAGGACTAGGTACAGATAGCATTATTGTTTAAAAACCTACAATCAAACAAACTGATCCATATGCACACAAAGGGATACTGTGCAGAAAAGAGAATAAGGAAGGGCTCTATTTACCATATTAGAAGGATCTCCAAAACTCTCTCTCTCTCTTTCTCTCTCTCTCTCTCTCTCTCTCTGTGTGTGTGTGTGTGTGTGTGTGCATGTGTATTGTGTATATGTGTTTTAAATTTAACCTACAAAACTATTGGCAAATAACAAAATGCTATCCTTTGATAGGAAAGGTGGAAATTAGAGTTGTCTATAGAATTCTAGCATGCATACATACAGAGTGTGTTTTCCCTAAAAATACGCTGGAAGAATAAGCCAGAAACATTGTTAGAGAGATGAGGATCCAAGAAGCTGATGGGAGCGACATTCTTTAAGTATTCCTTACACTTCAGTCCTTTAAAAATAAAAATTCCCAGCTAGACCGGTGGCCTGGTTTCTGCTAGGTAGAGGGTTTGGCTCGCTGGAAAAAGATCTGGGAAGTTCTTCCTGGAAGTGTCTATCTTCGCAGATGGAAGGTCTTCAGAGAGGATCGGTTTGAGTCTCACTTTTCAGACCCCAGCGCACAACTCACACAGACCCAGGCACATTCCAGAAGAGACTCCGGAAAAGCAGATCCGACACCCTTGGCACAGACAACCAGGCCTCTTTCTGGCTCCAGCCCTCTGACATCCCAAAGCCTGACGCATGTGTCAGGAGCCTGGGATCTCACTGTCAGGGCGGGTGGGGTCACATGTGGATTCCTAAGAGAAAGACTGCTACATTCTATGAGGTCAGGATAGCCTGCACAACCAAGACGCATATAACTCAAATGTCAGTATGGTCATTGCTGGGAATCCTTGGTTTAGGGCAAGGCAAAAAGGGCAGAGTTGACCTCACCCTTAAACCTGAACAGCACTCTACCAAGTCATCTTGCCTCCCCCTGCCCCCGCCCAAGACCTCTGTGAGGTGGCATACAGGGTTTTTTCCCTCATTTGAATACAAAACCAGTTCTTCAATGTCTAATTATTTTGGACCAGAAGAGTAAGTAGTGGGATTGTGGACCTATTTGCGTTTCCTGTCTATCTATCTGTCTGTCTGTCTATCTATCTATCTATCCACCTATTTATTTATTTATTTATTCATTTATCTGTGCGTGGTAGACAAGTACTCTCTCCAGCCTAAGTAGTAAAGTTCTTCGTTTCTTTCACTTTAATCTTCTCTTTTGCTCTGTCCCACTTATGCCCAGTAAGTGCTGGCACACTCCTGTGTGGCAAAGGCTGTCATTCAGTCTTGACGAAGGCACAGCGAACAGGTTGGGGAGACCTCACCCTGGTCCAGTGTAGGAAACCACCCGGAGACTCCAACCTGGGTTTGTCCTTGTTTTCCTAACACCTGCATCCAGTAAAGGCAGCCAGCACCAGAAAGATCAGCTGCAGAACCGGCAGGCGGAGCAGCCCGGAGCTAGAGGAAGGATAGTATTGTTGGGTTGGGTCACCTGGCTTTACTCTCTTCCCGGGCCTGTGCCTCCGGCTCCAGACTCCACCCACCTCTCCATCCCTCCCGGATTGGAGGTCCAGGGAGCAAGCAGCTCTGCTCAGCTCGCTACTGGCCACTGATCCTAGAGTCCAGGGTAAGCTCTGCTAGGGGCAGGCTTAGGCGCGGGGAGCTGGGGTCACCGGCAGGAGGAGAAAGAGCGTAGAACCGCAAGAGCGCTAGGATCCTAGCTGGGTTTTCCTGGAGCAGCACGGTTGCCACAGTGGCGACTTCACTGGGAATGTGGCCTTGAGGTCCCGGCCAGTTGGTGGGTCGCAGCCTGCTGGGATGCCAGGTGCTCTGGCTCAGCACCTATTAATGAGGTGGCTTGTGTACGACCTGGTCCGTGTGCCGAACCCCAGAGCCACATGTGACCATACTTGTTTAGACGGTGAGATCCCAGGCTTCTAACACACGCAACAGGCTTTGAGATTGCAGAGGGCAGGGTCCAGAGAGAGGCCTGGGAGTCTGTGCCAAGGGTATTGGATCTTTTTTTTTTTTTTTCCTGGAGCCTCTTCTGGAATGAGTCGTGGTCTTTTTGAGTCATGTGTGAGGCTGGAAGGTTAGGCTCAGACCATAGCTCTTCGAAGACCCTCAATCTGCAAAGATAGATACTCTTAAGGGACGTTCCAGATCTTTTAGTGTATTTTTTCTTAAACTCATGTCGGGCGAAGTGTTATGTGATTCGATGTCTGCCAGGCTAGGTGGGCATGGGAAAAGTTTTGATGTTCGTACCTTTCTGGTGTGGTTTAGGACTATGCATTGAGTAACTTTGGGTTAAGGATTTTAGTGCTGGGACACGAGGTGACAGGAATGGCTGATGTGGAATTGGATCTCTAGGTTTTCATGGTAAAAATGAGTTACGTCTGCACTTTGGGGGCCCGGCCCAGTGCTCCGCTGTGGGTCTTGGCCTCTTTTTCTGTCACTTGCTGAGTTCTACGGTGATATTTAAGATATTCATCAGTCTGACTACAGGGCAAGGCCAGTTTGGACCCCCTCCCCTCTATTGTTTAGCTGGGGTCATCCTTGTGGATTCCTTGGAATTCCTCTAGTTCCAGGTTTCTTGCTAGTCCCATATTGGCTCTTTCAATCAATACATCTCTTTCTAAGAGAGGGAGGAGTGAGAATATGAGCAAAGAGGTCAAGACTATGATGGGGACACCCACTGAAACAGCTTACCTGAGCTAATGGGAGCTCACGAACTCCAGCCGGACAGGGCAAAAACCAGCATAGGACCAAACTAGTCTCTCTGAATGTGGGTGACAGTTGTATGGTTGGGACAGACTGTAGGATCACTGGTAGTGAGACCAGGATTTATCCCTACTGATTGTACTGACTTTTGAGAACCCATTCTCTTTGGATAGATACCTTGCTGAGCCTAGATATAGTAGGGAGGGCCTTGGTTCTTCCTTAAAGCAATGTGCCTTTCCCTCTTGGAGGAGTGGATGAGAGCTGGGGTGGGGTGGAGGGAATGAGAGGAGAGGAGGGAATGGGAACTGGGATTGGTATGTAAAGTGAAAAAAGATAGCTTGTTTTCTCTTTCAAAAAAATAGAAGAAAAAAAGAAAAACACACACACAAAACAATCAAACAAAAAGAGTTACATCGTTTTCTACACCAGATGCCCTGAGTTGCTTTTTTTCTCCCTTTCTGCTTGTTTTGTTGATGGACCCAGAGCCTGGTTCCGCCTAGCAACTGCTCTGCCACTGGGCCACAGGCCTGTGACTCCTCTTTTCCTTTAAAATTGTTTTGAGAATTAAAAACACAAAAAATTAGTGTTCCCCTAGTGTCATTGTTAGTGAAGGAATACCACCCATTTCTTGGAAAACTGGTGTCCTCTACAGGTTCTTAGATTCCTTTTTTTTTTTTTTTTTCAAGAATAGACTGAGAAAGAATTTCAAAGACGATTTTATTAGGGTCTAGAAGAAAAGCTCCAGAACAGCTTCTGGGAATGAGGAGATGGAGAAGAGGCCAAGAAAAAGCTGCGCTGGCTTTAGGAATGGAGGTTCAGCAAGCAGCCACATGGCGAAAGGGCATTGCTGCAGAGAAAAGTGAAAAGCTCTACAGAACTAGGGATGGCATACTTAAGTTGTGTGACTTAGAACCAGAAAGAAAAAGACAAAAAAGATGAAAAAGGAAAGAAAGATGAGCAGATCAACCAGCGTCCCATAGAAGCTTGGGAGTACCAGGCCTGAGTTTCCCAGAATGGAAAGTACACCCTCTCCTTAAGGGGATAATTATTCCTCCTGTATATTTAGCTTGGCATTAGGTGAATGCCCTCTGGAGGGGTGGTCTCTTAGCCAGGTGATTAACTCTTTTATTTTAGAGTAACTTGGAACGTTAATGAACCCAGGCCAGAGGTAGAATCCATTCCCTTGGTCAGAAGAAAATAGCTTTTCCGTCTTCGGCCTTAACAAAGAACTCTGGCCACAGCTGCTGCAACATTCCTCCCTCCAATGAGGTGGCATTAAAACATTTAAGAAATGGGCTACAGTTGGAAAAAGACATAACTCACTTTTTACAATGAAAACCTAGAGATGCAGTTCCGTAGCTGTTGTGAAGGACTTGGTATTTGAAGTGGGGTTTGGTCCCACCTAGCCTCCAGGCAAGGGAGATTAGAAACTTGAGCTCCTTTCTGGTATTTCTGGGTAGGGAATCAGGAACGTTAATTACTGGAACTGCTGCTTTTGGTGGCCCTGACCTTCAAGTGTTTAGTCAAATTCTACACCCTTTTCTTATCTTCTGGAATACTGGACTAAGGAAAAATGCTGGGTGAAGTTAGGTGAAGTGTGTGTGGTGTGTGTGTGTGTGTGTGTGTGTGTGTGTGTGTTGGGGTTGGGGGGAGGCAGTTACTTTGTGATAGGACTATTTCGAAGGATGTTTGTACCTTTCTGATGTGGTTTAGGACTATGGCTTGTATTTGATATACTGAGTATCTTTGGATTAAGGTCAGGAATGTGCTCAGGAATTTTTGTGTTGGGACGTGAGGTGACAGGAATGGCTGATGTTATCAGTTTACATTGGGAATGACCTGTGTTTTAGGACTACCTTCAGTAACTGCATCCACCGTGGCTTGTGTCATAAAACAGAGAGGGAACCTTCGTGCCACACTCAGCTCCAGAAACCAAGTTCACCTGGCTCCCTATGTCTGCGTGTCTGTTCGCATGAACTGCACATGTAAATCGGCAGATAGAAATCAATAACAAATAGGAAATATTGGGAGAGAAGCCAGGAGTGGTGCTGTAAACTTGTAATCCCAGTCCTCTGGAGGCTGAGGCAGAGGGAGGAAAGATTGAGGGCAGGCTGGCCTCGTACTCAGAGATCTACCTCCCTTGTATTGTGATTAAAGGTGTGGGCCACCACCTCGGGGCCCATAGAATGTTGTTATAGTCCAGCCTCGCTGTCTGCAGCCATAGTATAAAGCTGTGCTGTGTATTCTGTTCTTATCACTGCAATTGGGTACCTTCTCTTTCCTGTAGCCTGTTACTTCCCTTTCCCAGGCTCTGAGTTCCCAGCATCAGGGGAGCTGATGGGAAATCATAGAACTGTTGTACTGTCTAACTGGGGGAAAGGAATTTGACAGCTGCGTGCAGATGATGTCAGAGCTGCCAGGCCCTGCTTCTAGAGCTGCACTGCTTCCAGGCTGCGCTGCTGCACTTGTGGACGCCCTGGCTGGTGGGTCAGGCACTGACCCGAGTTAACCCAGCAGGGCTGTATCACTTCCTGCACATTCCTTTACTTTCCAGGTGGGGATTTCCCCTTTGTTCACTGAGCCCCAGCATCTCTGTGTGAGTGAGGGTGAAGAAGCAGCCTGCACATCAGCCCGTATTTATGTGATACTGATTTTAATTCCTCATTCCAGGCTCGCTATCATGGATGCTCTTCGGGAAGCAAATGGCACCTTTGCCTTAAACCTTTTGAAAATCGTGGGTGAAGACAGCTCGAAAAATGTGTTTTTCTCACCCATGAGCATCTCCAAAGCCCTGGCCATGGTCTTCATGGGGGCAAAGGGAAACACTGCAAGCCAGATGATTCAGGCAAGCAGCACCATTTCTCTGCAGCTAAATACCATGGAGTGTCAGTTGAGCTGATCCCCCACATTTCACAGTGGTTTTGCTGATGACATAGGGGTGTGACTGGAGGGTTGATGGGAGAGCATGTTACCCCTGCTGGAACCCCAGCTGTAGCATCCTGATCCACTTATGGTTACTGTGTATGTGTCAAGGGTTAACTTGGGGCAAAAATACCAAAGGCACTGCACCAAGGCTCCCATGACCTCCACTATCTGCTGTGGTCCCCAAGGATCTCAGATCTCCTACAGATAAGGGCTTCTCTTAGGATCTTGATGTTTATTCCAAATGAGGTCAGCCTTGGCTGGCAGAGCAGGAATAGAACCATTGAGTCTCTTGGTGCAATGCTTTCTCTGCATGTAACATGAGGGGACCGGCTTGTTGGGGTTTCCATCCCGCCTGGTACCCCACAGCCGGCAAATCCCAAAGAGAAGTCACACACAGGACTCCATAAGGTTATAAACTGATTGGCCCATTAGGTCAGGCTTCTTGTTAGTCCTTATAACTTATGTTACCCCATTATCCTTATCTACATTAGCCACATGGCTCCGTACCTTTCTCAGCTGGGCAAGTTACATGCTGCCTCTTCGGTGGTCTGTGCAGGAGTGGAGAGAGAGCTTCCTGTGTCCCAGAATACACCCAGTCTCTTTACTCCACCCCTACTTCCTGTCTGGCTTTCCTGCCTATACTGCCTGCCTGGCCAATCAGCGTTTTATTAAAATATGATTGACAGAATACAGATAATTCTCCCACATCTGCAGAAGTATATGAATTGCAGAGACAGGCTGCTTCAGAATAAGGTGAGGGATAAGCAGAGTGCACACTCCCTGGGGTATTAGTCAGCTAGGGCTGTGTAACAAATACTACAGATTGGGTGACTTAAGTAACATAGAACATTTTCTTATAGTTCTAGAGGCTGAATTCTAAAAATCATGGAGTAGGAAATCTTATTTACTGTGGATTGTAAGTGGCATCTTTGTCTTCCCTAGATGTTTTAGCTCATGGTCTTCTTTTCTTATAGGAACGCAAGTTGGGTTGGCTTTAGCTCACTCCGATGACTTCCTTTGTCCCTATAAAGGCTTAGCTCCAAATATGGTCATATTCTGAGGAACTGGGTGTCAGATGTCACGATGCCAGCTTGGGGGACACATTCAGCACATGGGGAAGAACACATTGCAGTCTCTAAACTGTAGCAATTCTGAACCACAGCAAAGTGTATGTGTCTAGTCTCCTGTATGCCAAGGTTGGGGATATCTTGATTCATCCCAACTCGTGTTTGAAGGGACTCTTTCCTAATCCATGATCACCCTGGGCTATGATTTTGCGTTCTGGGTTAGTTAGTCACAGCACCCTTCTTCTTTTACAAGACAAATTTGTTTGTTTTTTCTTCAGCCTTCCTCCTTACTGGCGAGCGTTAGGGCGTGGAGGCTGGCCTTCTGTTTAAACTTTCTCTTTCTCTTTCAGCTCCAAGCTATTACAGCTACTGATAGGCAGTTTACTTGTTTCCTATGGGAGCCGCTGAAGTCATTTGCATAGCGTTTTCAGAGGCTTCAAAGGTCTATGGAATTGTATCTCAGGTCTGGCACCGAGGTGCTCACTGTTGGCTGGGATCTTGCTGCTCTTTCAAGCTGCTGTCCGTGGTGCAGTTACTCCAGGGTGTTCCAGGTGGCCTCCTGCAGGATGGCTTGGGTTCCTTCCACCATGGTGCCTGGAAACAAGAGCACAAATGTGGCAGCTGCCAGGCTTTTTAAACCCAGCCTGGGAGAGGGTCACTCCCTACATTCTGTTGGGCAGGCAGTGCTGGGGCCAGTCTGGACTCTAGAGCAGGGAGGACACAGCGTGATCTGAGATCAGAACTGGCTGCACTTGAGTTTTAGGAGGTCTGGCTGATAGCCATGCTTGAAGCCAGAGCACAGTTAGGGGGCATGAAGAGCTTGTGAAGGGCCGTTTCTGCTCAGACCAGGGCTGACAGGGTACAGGCGAGGACCCTAGAGAGGAAATAGTCTAGGTACTTTCACTTTGATTAAGTGGTTCTGTGAGTGGCAGGAAGGATCTATAAGATTTTGAGGATGGGTTTAGTGTTGACTCATTTCCTAAAGCTGTACTTACTGGAATTCTGTGTTGATTTCAGGCACTCTCTTTGGATAAGTGCAGGGGCAATGGAGGTGGAGATGTCCACCAGGGCTTCCAGTCACTTCTCTCTGAAGTGAACAAGACTGGCACACAGTACTTGCTCAAAACAGCCAACAGACTCTTCGGGGAAAAGACTCTTGATATCCTAGCAGTAAGTATCATGTGGTATTGAGAGACAGAGGGCTGGAGTTATCCTCTAGCTAATACCTAGACTTATACACACTCACATGCATTCCTGCAACAACTGTTCACGTACCTGTATGAAACGCACATTTATTTGCCACCTATAATCAAGCAAATAAAAAACAAAAATAGTTCTCTCAAAAGGGAATTAAATATGTAGTGATGAGCTGTTTGATATAAATATTGAGATATAAATATACAATGTATATTTTATAATATATTATATAAATCCAAAACATAGAATATATGTAATATAGTATAATTATATTACATATTTGTATGTTATAGAATATATATCTGTATGTTATCTAATAAATTACATATTATATAAAATTATAAATATTATGTAATAAGTATAACATATAAATATATCAATATATTTCATATCACACTGTCAACACAGAGGGAGTTTCAGCCCATTTACACTGTATACAATTTTCTGTTGCAACAACATGGCAGAATGTGGGTGGTCATCAATGTCATTGTCATTTTACAGAATATATCAGCAAATGGCTTGAGCTTCTGTTTGTCTTCTGGTTCTGGTGTTTGGTTCCCTTTAAGACCTGGTGCTTTCCAGGCTGGTCCTCCACCTCTGTGCTGCACCACTGAACCCCATCTCAGCATGCATTGTGTTTTTGTGAATTGCTCACTCCCTGAAAATGACCTTCCTGAGATGGTGACCATGGTCACATAGCTATTCAAATTCCATATCATGAAGTAAAATAAATTAAAATGAAATATTCAGTTTTATAGCTTCCACGGCCATTCCTGGTGTTCTGCAGCTTTAGGTGACACTATTTCAAATTATGCACTTCTGTATTTCTGTTTACATGGAGAACTGCGGTAGAAGGTCCAGCCTGTGCACAGTGCAGAGACTCTGTAGCTCTCGCGTGGTTAAGCCTCACTTGGCCCATGTGGTGGACTATGAGAGTGACAGTAGTATAAGTACTGCATCTGAGCATCTTCCCAGTTACCTTCTTAAGGATCCATCTGTTTCTGACATTTTGACTGACACTCATTCCACCACCTCACTTTGTTCATAAACTAAGATTAAAGAGAGCTGGAAAGTGAGACGTTGGTGTCTGGTTCTTTTCCTATTGCTGCCATAAAACACAATGGCCACGGCAATTGACAAAACAATTCAGGCTTATTGTTTCAGGTTAGAGTCTGTCACCTTCATGGCATGGAGCATGACAGCAGTCAGGCAGGTAAGATGCTGGAGCAGCCAAGAGGGCATCTCTCAAAACTGCAAGAAGGCAGAGAGAGCACACTGGAATGGAGCTTGTCTTTTTGTTTGTTTGTTTGTTTTGTTTCTTTGTTTTGAGACAAGGTTTCTCTGGGTAGCCCTGACAGTCCTGGAACTGGAACTTTTTAAACTTCATAGCCTGCTCCCAGTGGCACACCTCCTTCAACAAGGCCACATCTTTTAATTTTTCCCAAACATTTCCACCATCTAAGGAGTTAGTATTCAAATACATGAGCCTGTGGGGACTATTCTCATTCAAACTACCACAGTTGGGTTCTTTCCTTATATTTATTTGTAAATTACCATTCATTTTGCTTTTCTACTTTTGTCCATCAAGGAAGAAGGTGGTCGGTGCTGATCACTTTTGTGGCTGGGTAATCATGTTGTTCTGTCTCAGTCTTTTAAAGATTTCTGCTGCAAGTTCTACGAAGCAGAGATAGAAGAGCTGGACTTTAAGGGTGATACAGAGCAGTCCCGACAGCACATCAACACCTGGGTCGTCAAAAAGACAGAAGGTGAACACAGAGCAGGATTCTGTTTGTTTACAGAGCTGGGGCTTGAATCCAGGGCCCTGAGCTTGCTGAGCAGGACCTCTGCCCTTCAGACCCATTTCTGTGTATTGTAAAAATTATACTTATTTATCTATTGAGTGTGTGTGTGTGTGTGTGTGTGTGTGTGTGTTTGTGGAGGTCAGAGGACAACCTGCAGGAATGTTTTTCTCCTTCTACCGTGTGGGTTTCTGGGGATTCTACATGGGTCTTCAGACTTGATGGAAAGCACCTTCACCTGCCAAGCCACCTGTCTTGCCCTCATATGCCTTGAGTAGTTGTCTTGTTAGCCCCTTCACAAAAGCGGCAGATAGAGACAGGAATGACTTTTTGTTCTTTAAGTCAGACTCCTGTTTCTGTTTCTTCTCCTTCTTGCCGTGCTAGGGGTTGAACTCAGAGCCCTGCACACACTAGGCAAACAATCTACAATTGGTACACTTCTTCAGTTCTAAATCAAAGCTTCTTAAAATTTTCCACTACAACTCCTTTTGCCTTGAAAACTTTTTATAACACCTGGAGGGTATATGCATGTATGTATATGTATATGTTTATGCACAGGTGATCATTTATTGGTAATAAGTCTATAGAAATTTATTTTAAAACAATTTCATCTATATATAGTTTTTATTTATTAAAGATGAAATAAAACTTGTATACTAATGAGATGGATATGTTTATCTGATACAACCCAATCCAAAGATAGTAATTTGATATGCTTACATGCTGAGAATATCCTGTAAGCAGGAAAATATTGAGTCTGTTTTTCACAATGAAGCCATTCAGTCTCTATAAGATCAGGAAACTATGAATGTAGATCACAAATGCTGCGTTCCTAACGATGGTTTCCAATATGATGTTTTGTGCAGTGTTTGTTGGTACTGCGCTTTGTAGTGGGACTGTGATGTCACATGTGGTACAAAGTGCTCATGTATGCTCAAGACCAAGACCACAGGGAAGTGGTGTGAAGCAGGATGTGAGCCACTGCCAGAAGCAGTTTAGGTTCATCATGCATTGGAGTTTGGATGGAGTTTTGGTGGCTACAGACTCAGAAGGCTTTAACTGTTTAAGTTTTGCTACTGACCCCACAGCTACTGACCCCACATTCAATCTCAAGTAGGTCACACCCACAATTTAAGAAGCTTTCCTCTAAGTGTTGGCACATTTTGTAAATCTGATTCTTGACAGCTTGCACACCCGTTTCCTGCATTTAGAAATGTACCTGTGCTCTCTCTCAATGTTTAATAATCTCTTCCAGAGCCACTCAATCTCCTGTCCTTCCTTTTCTACCTCCCTCCTTTCTTACCACCCCCCATTGTTGTTACTGTTATGATTTTCACAAGCAAAGTGTAGAAGGCTTGTGCTGCAGTCCCTCCCTGTCTGGGGCTGTCTGTGTCCTACAGATTTTTTACATCATTCTGGGTGCTTGGTCCCACCCCCATTTGAACCTCTGGTTGTAGGCTGTGCAATATATTTGTAGGTCATATTTTATAAATACTCTTTCACTTTAAATTTGTTTTTTAAAAGGATACAGGAGATTATGTAGACTTGCGGGGCTTCTGTGTGATTTTTAATACACATGTATTCTGTAATGTTAAGATCAGGATAAATGCATCTGTTGCTTCATATGTATATATTCACACACACACACACACACACACACACACACACACACACACATTGTTTTCTGAGGCAGGGTTTCTCTGTGTAACAATCCTGGCTGTCCTGGAACTAGCTTTGAAGACCAGGCAGACCTCAAACTTACTGAGATCTACCTACCTCTGCTACTGCCTACTAGGTGCTGGAATTAAAACCAAGTGCCACCACCGCCTGGCTATATATATATATATATATATATATATATATATATATATATATATATATATAGCTTTTATTTATGAATGCGTGTCTCTGAATGTATGCCACGTGTGTGTAGGTGCCTGCTGAGGCCAGAAGAGGGTGTTAGACTACCTGCAACTGAATTTACAGACATTTTCCAGCTATCCATTGTGGATGCTGAGAACTCCTAACTGCTGAGTCATCTTTCCAGCCCTACTTCAAACATTTTAAAAATGTGAACTTATAACTGTTCTGCCTGAGAACGGCCTATTGAACTCCTTTAAGCTGCAGACCCCAATCATCACTTTCATGCCCCACCTGTTGTCCTGCTGGCATCTACTATGGTCTTTCAAAGAGTGAAGTTGTTCTTCACAGAACAGTTTGCTGTTTTCTTACTTTAGCCAATTCTTTTAGTTAACTGGCTTGTTAATCCTTCCTTTCAGATAAAATTAAAGACATGCTGGATCATGACATGGTGAACCCAAACACTGTTCTGGTCCTTGTAAATGCCATTTACTTCAAAGGAAACTGGGGGAAACAGTTTAACAAGGAGGACACCCGGGAGATGCCTTTCAAAGTCTCCAAGGTAAACACAGAGCAGTAACTGAGGAGACTCCTGGGCAAGGTCCCCCGTTCACATTGGCTTCTGAAACACAAGGAGGCTGCTTCATGTAGCCCATGCCCCTCATGTCTCTGGGCAGCTCTGCAGCTAGAGCTCCCTCTCTCATCTCTGAGGCCTTTCTCTTCCCCTTCCCTTCTGCATGTTGTCACTGGTGCCTGCAGTCTGCATGGCCCTGCTCCTGTCACTGGTCATGGTGTCCCTGGCAGCTGCTGGGGCTGCAGTATACTTGAAACAGTCTATCATGTGACTTCGGAGATAGGAAGGTCTGAACTCCAGCTGTGCTGTCTCAGGCTCCTCGTGGCCCTGAATGCAGCGCATTCCTGGAGATTCCCCTCAGTGGTGCACAGTCCTTTCTTTTCCGTGTCTTCCTAGAAGTGCTGTCTCGTGTCTTCTCCCTCCTTCAGAGGACACAACTCCAGCTGGGTGCCACAAAACATTGCAGGGGGAAAATAACCATTCTCACCCTGCTGGAAAAACAGCAGAGGGCAGACAACTGTCTAATGAATGCCTGGTTTATGGTTGGTCTTACTCTTATGGGAGAAGCACAGAATTACAAACAAGCACACAAAGGGTTATGCATGCAGGATATTGTTTATTGATGGTTGGGCATCTTTCTATCACTAATTCACCTTTTTCATATGTGGTCTTTAGTTTGGTTTTGTTTTTTCTTTCACACATACTCCTAGGCCAAAGTCCAGATTAATTGCATGATGTTGTAGATCATTAACCAGCCTTTAGATCCCTCATGAAAATTGGATTTGAATTTTCAGTTTCTTCAGTAAGACATTTTCTTCCAAGCTTTATTTCTTGTAGTGGGGCAATGATTTGTATCCTGTCAATTGTATTTTAATAAAATGCTGATTGGCTAGTAGCCAGGCAGGAAATAGAGGCAGGGCGACTAGAACAGGAGAATTCTGGGAAGAGGAAAGCTCATTCGGCAGTTGTGACCTAGCCACAGAAGAAGCAAGATGTGACTGCCTTGCCAAATAAGGTCCCGAGCCATTTGACTAACATAGACAAGAATAATGGGGTAATATAAGTTATTATAATATAATATAAGTTATAAGAGTTATAAGAGTCTGAGCTACTAGGCCAATCAGTTTATAACTAATGTAGACCTCTGTGTGATTTCTTTGGGACTTAACGACTGCTGGAACCGGTCAGGATGGAAAATTCAGTCAACAATTTTTGAATGACATTTTTCCTCCAACAAACTATTTTTTCTCTTTGCTGTTAATCATTGATCTATGTTAAGACTTCTTTCAACTACGAGTAACAGAAACCCCAGATCATTGTAGCTGAACTCATACAAGTTCATCACTTACTAGTGTTGTGCCCAAGTTGAGACCCCCAGAGAAACCACCACCAAGATCCAGTTGAGACCCGAATGCCAAGGCAAGATTTATTCAGCGCACTCTCCAGCCAGGCTGGGGACTCAACCACTACTCAACTCAGTGCAGCACAGTAGGGAAGAGACCCCCTCATCATTTGGGGTTGACATATAGGCAAAAACTGCAAGCCAGGTTTACTCAGGGTCAGGGGGGTTAGTTTTGCTGAGTACAGGGTATGGACTACTTCTGCTTACCCTCTTCCTCCTCTAGGCGGCTACTTCTGTTTCTGTGCATGCTCCTCGGCCTCCCCCCAAGCAGTTATTTCTGCTCTTGTCTAGACCACAAAGCTGGATGTTGACAGGGGACTAGCTGCTAGAGACAGTTGGTCTGCACTTTTGCAAGGGTTTCTGTTCCCAGCTAACTCTTGATGCTCCAAAGTTTCTTGAACCCAGTGCCTTAACCAGCTCCTGATCAAGCAAAGTTTCTTAAAGTTTTCCATGTCCTTACACTAGGAGGGTAGGAGATGGATAGGGCCTGTGGTGCCCATGTACTGGGGTGATGCTTCTAGTAACTGGTTCACTGTTCCTGCTCTGTCATCCTTAGCATGGACTTATTTCCTCATGCTTCCATGATGGCTTAGACTCTGACTTTATAGTCCAGGCAAAGGACAGAAGATGCTTCCAGGGACAGTGATTATCTTCCCCTGTTGGATTTACCCAGTTTGATTTGTTTCAACTTGGTATTTATCCATCTTTTACAGAATGAGGAGAAACTTGTGCCAATGATGTTTAAGAAATCTACTTTTAAAATGGCCTATGTGGAAGAGATATCCACCAAAATTCTGTTAATTCCCTATGCTGGGAATGAGCTTAACATGATCATCATGCTTCCAGATGAGCACGTTGACTTGAGAATGGTAAGGAGCCTTCGTGGAGCTGTAAGAGAAAAATTGAGTGACATTTATGTTTCGACTGGAGGAGCTTTCCCAGGCTCCCATGTTCATGTTTTTATCTTGCTTTCTTTTTTGAGGCTGGGCTGGAACCTGGAGCCTGGAGCCTGCTTGGCAAACACTCACCACTGAACTGAACCCTACCCCTCCCAGCTACTGTATTAACTTAAAGCCACAAGTCCATGGGCAGTGTAGAGCCTCCCCATCGTCTCAAGTACCCCATGTGACAACATTGTCCTAAAGTCTTCAACTCTCTTCTAGGTGGAAAAGGAAATGACTTATGAGAAATTCACAGAGTGGACGAGGCTGGATATGATGGATGAAGAAGAGGTGGAGGTTTTCCTCCCACGGTTTAAGCTGGAGGAGAATTATGACATGAAGAACTTCCTGTGCAAGCTGGGCATGACCGATGCCTTTGAGGGCAGGGCAGACTTTTCTGGAATATCTTCCAAGCAAGGCTTGTTTTTGTCCAGGGTTGTGCATAAGTCCTTTGTGGAGGTCAATGAGGAGGGCACAGAGGCTGCGGCTGCTACAGCTGCCGTTTTCATTCTGGGGTCACCATTGTACACTCCTCGCTTCTGTGCCGACCACCCCTTCCTCTTCTTCATTCAGCACATTAAGACCAATGGGATTCTGTTCTGTGGCCGTTTCTCCTCTCCATGAGGAAACGGTGTTCCTGTCGGTCTTTTACCCGTTCTCCATGGTTTGCCTGCGACCTAATAACCTCATCAAGTACAATGACAATTTTGAAATAAAGGGCTTTATGGCACCTCACCTTCAGAACTGTGTGCCTACCTCATGGTTTTGCACTTCTGTGGGTTTGTGGCGTTGCTGGCTACAGAGCTCATCCCTGCTGGCAGACCTCATGGCTTTCTTCAGTCAGCCACGTATCCTGACACAAGAGAAGTGGTGTCCTTCATCTCTTCTCCATTAGCTGCCCTGAAATCTCATCTCACTTTGTGAGAGAATACATGCAGTGCAGGTCTCTTGAGGAAGGGGCCATGAGGGCAGCCTCAGACAGTTGTCTGTAGGCAGCTCAGGTTCCAAACTAGGGCAAGGAGAGGCACAGTATGCTGGGACTCAGCTCAGGGAGAGAAGCTCCCCTTTCCCTCTGTTTCTGTTCTGGACATGGGGCGTGTCACAAATCTGTGCAGGCAGATGCACTCCTACTCAGGTTACCCCCGCAACCAACCTCTCCCAAGCCCACGTTTTAGAATCTCTCAAACCAAGAGAGCTGCTCAGGTGATGATACCCCACCTAAAGGAACTAAAGGAACATTTTGGCAGGAGTGGAGACAGGAGTTAAGTGGACTTGCATTGGCTTTTAATGGCTGAAATAGTCTTGAGACTAGACCGTATCTCAATGTTCCTTGAGGCCTTCAAGACCAGGGTGATTCCCTTGCCTCAATAGGATTCCTTAACTTCTGTGTCCTTCACATGCTACGGCAGCCCAGGGCAAGGGTGAGTATGTGTGGACTTCCTGGCCCTGGTCGCGGAATGATTCATCTGTCAACTAATCAGGGACAGTGGAAGATGCAGCCAATTGACTAAAGCAAGAGGCTTTAGAAAGCTGGTCTCTGAGGCCTGGCTGCTATGGAAGGGCACATGGACTGAATTTCCTAATTACTCCTTCTCTTGGGTCTGCTTGTTGGCATAATTCTTCTTTTTGTTTCTTGCTTCTTTGGCCTTCTGGGATGGCAGTATCCCTCATATGACAGGGCATTGAGCTCCAGATGTGGTCCCAAGAGCATCAACTATTGCCATCCGCGTCAGTTCCTATGCGACACTTCGAAAACTTCTAGGGGTCTAGGATTGTGGTCTTTGACAACCGGCCCTCCCCCCTTGCAAATGCAGCTCAAGCCTCCAGATCCTACCACCCTATGACAGACCAACAATGCCACCAGGCCTGTTTCTCCCCCTATCTTAAACCCCATCTCAGCTCTAGAGAAGAAGACTTTAATCTCTTGTCAGTCATTTCCCTTGTGGCTCTGCCAGGGGGAAATACAACAAAAATCCCCACCCTTTAACAATTACAACCTGTCTGCTTGGGGACTGACTCAGGAACATGTGATGTCTTATCAGGGAGCATAAGTCCCGAATACCCATGGGGCCTCATTCAAGTGACCAGGAGGACAAATGCTAATGTAAACGCTTATCAGGATGACGAGCTGGATGCTTCCTGTCTACCCAGATATGACATTACACAAATGGCCCGTAAGATAAGACCAAGTAACTTCCCCCAGCGGATATGAAAATAACAAAAAACAAAACAGAAAGACCTTCTGTCTCAGGGGCATGGTTTTCTCTGAGAATTCACTTTCTTTTTTTCTGTGGTTCCTGTAACGTACATTCTTTTAAAACGTTTATATCTAATCTGGGAATACTCTTATGTGAAAACCAAATTTTGTAAAGCATCGGATGGTCATGTAGAATCACAGATACGGACAGGCACCCTACTGCGCCCTTGTCTGAGTCTTACCTGACAGACATCTCATTGTCAGGTTGTCTGACCTAGGAAGCTCAATAACATAAAAGGGGGTGTTGATAGAATTGGTACCATCTAGTCCTGCTTCCTCCCTTCCCTTTCTTCCTGCCTGGGGACCAGGGGCTATGTAGGGATTATTTCTTTAGGAGGATTGTTGTTATCTAGGCTCTGGACCTCCCTTGGTTTGGTCACCTGCCCTTTTGTTTATTCTGAATTGGTTAACTAAGGATCCGAATCTGATATACACTTTTTTTGGTCTGTTTTCAAAATATCTGGCTTAAGGCATCTAGTTTGCTTGTTTGCTTTGAAAACATTTTGTTCTAGACATTTGGTTTGTCCTAAGCATATTTGTTTGTTTGCTTTTGGATCTCTAAAAGCATTTGTTTATTTTTGTTTGTTTTTTGTTTTTCTTTCACTGTTGGAACTTTGAAGAAATTTTAGTTTCAGTTTAGTTTGTCTTTGAACTATTTTGATTTATTGTCATTTTGCCGTTGTTTTCTGACACTGCTCCTCAAACGTCCAGTTCTGCATTTTTCTGCTGCTTCTCTTGTGATTCTAGGGATTTTTATGAGCACCTTATGGAAAGACACTGAAGATAAGAGGCACTTGTTCCCTCCCACCCAAAAGTGTGAATGTGATGGGGGAGGGAACACTCCATGACATGCAACAGCTTCATAGGGAAACCCAACTAACATACCCTGGTTTTGGGTCAGAAGGACCTGTATTGGCTAGTCCAGGATGACACATACGAGTGATTGGTTTCAGGCTTGAGCCTCTTCACATTTGTGTAAATGTGCACCATAATCCTGGGACCAAGTGGGAGAAGAGGATCTCAGGATAAAAAGCTGAGAAAGTCAATCCCAAAGGCAGCACATAAAACTGACTTGACACATAGTCCATGGCAATTTTTTTTAAAATAAAATAGAGATTTACATGTCGTCTTTCTATTATCTATCCATCTCTCTATCTCTCTATCTCTCTATCTATATAATAAAAGACGAGTTTTGTGTTCCCTTCCCAATATTCCTGGTGAATTAAGCTTTGTTGGTGAGTCTCCCTGTATGGCTGCCCCTGACTGATCCATACTGTTCTAACCAGAAACTCTCTAAAGATTTGAGTGCTACAGACACCTGCTGTGGAATAATCCTCTTGTACACTTTAATCTGTACAAGATCTTTAATATGTCACTCCAACTGGCGGGAAATATAGGGGGCCAAACAAGCTAAGGAAGATGGGAAGGAGAAGGGCAGAGTCAGAAGTCACCAGCCAGACACAGAGGGAGCAGGAGATGAACTTGCCATGTTAATAAAGGTATGGTCATATGACAGAGCATAATAAAGGAAAAGTTAAAATGTAAGAGCTAGTTAATAATAAACATGAATTATTGGTCAAGCATTTATAAGTAATTTTAAGTCTCAGAGTGGTTAATTGGGAATTGGCGGGTGGGAGAGAAACATCTGCTTATAGATACCACACTTAGAAATTTTCTTGACCCATCTACACTCTGCTCCTATGTGGTAAGTAACATGTTTTTTTTGGGGGGAGGCATCTTTATAAAACCCGATCCATCCCATGTAACTGGTCTACCTGAGTACCAAACTTTTGAAACAATGGACCCTAAGAATATAAGAATTTTCTCAGGAATCTGTGATGGGAGGAAGGAG
This sequence comes from Myodes glareolus, assembly GCF_982192425.1. Lineage (NCBI taxonomy): Eukaryota > Metazoa > Chordata > Mammalia > Rodentia > Cricetidae > Myodes > Myodes glareolus. The sequence continues at coordinate 50,302,853 of NC_142039.1, read as the reverse complement.
CACCAGCCGGAGAAGGCCTTGTCTCCCTGAGAGAGACTTTACATGGTTCTAATGACCAGTCCAGACCACTGTATAGAATAAAACTGAAGTCCAGGTAAGGTTGAGCCATTGTGGGTATGACCCCACCTTCACCCAGACTGCTTACTTTGATCTCACTTCAGTACCATAAAGATGGACTTGAGAGTTTACTGGATCTCTTTGTCTCTCTTCCTGATGTGACCACATAAAATACATCTCTTTGCCCTGCTTTCCACTCTTAATTTGGTTCTTTTAATTGGTTTTTTGAAGAAGGGTGGCCAAACCTGATTTGGCACAAGTTATGACCTCCAAGTTTGAAACCACCGAAGGATAAGTAAAGATATACAAAAGAGATGGTTCCTCAACTGTAACAGTAATTTCCAGCTAGATCTTTTATGTAGAAGATAAAATATGCCATAGTCAGTACTTTATGACCCTCTATCAAGATTCCTTAATTTACCAAGCAGTAAGAGTAGCTCCCAAATGTCGAGACTCCAATGCCGACCCAGACTTTATGAATGAATGATCTACACCTGAGAGGTCCACATGTCTGTCCTGGGGAATCTATTACCACCATCACCTTGATGGCCTATCAACTCCCAACTGAGAATATCACTGAATAGCATCTTAGGCCTATAACAGTGATTGTTCTATGTTGCTGCAACTCACAGCCTGACATTTCCACCAATGTCTTTAAAATATGTTTTGATTTGTTTTATAACTGATTTTGTTGTTGTCTCTCCCATACCCTTTTAAAAGTTCTTTCTTCCTTCCTTCCTTCCTTCCTTCCTTCCTTCCTTCCTTCCTTCCTTCCTTCCTTCCTTCCTTCCTTTCTTTCTTTCTTTCTTTCTTTCTTTCTTTCTTTCTTTCCGAGACAGTGTTTCTCTGTATAGTCCTGGCTGCACTGGAATTCACTCCATAGACCGAGCTGGCCTATATCTGCCTCCCAAGTGCTGGGACTAAAGGCATGCTACCACTGCTTGGTTTGTTGCATTACTGATAGAAAAAATAAACTGGAGACATAAGTTTGGGGTGCCTCATTGTTCTTTTGAGATAGGATCTATTTTCACATCAGCTTTTGATACTTAAATACGGGACCCCAGGGACAATAAACTTTTACCAGAGGAATCATCTGGTTTGATGCTGGGTACTATTCGGGGTCCTTGTACCCAACTTTGTTCATCCAGTCTTGCTTTCCAGGGACTGGTGTGTTCTTTCTGGTTGGTGGACCTCCCTTGGATTGATCAATGATTGGTGGGTTTACTATATTCCACTTAGTTTTGTTTTCAAAGTATTTAGTTTACCAGTTGATTAACATTTGGTTTTTTTCCTGCCATGCCTATAAAGTTTATCTTAAGGGAACAGACAATACTTTAAAAGATGACATTTAGCATTTCAGTTAGACTGATGGGTGATAATTATGTTAATTCAACTTGTAAGTATTAATGACTAAAAGATTCTAAATGAATTTTTGCACACAATATATAGATCTAAGCAATATAACAAGATCATTACATGACTGAAAAAACAAAGTCTGTGGCTACTTCATAAGCTTATCAGGTTCTGAAATAATTTTTAATTTTAATCATGTGTATGAATCTATGTGTATGTACATGTGAGTGCAAGTGCCTATAGATACCAGAGGTGTCAGCTCGTTAGCTGCCTGATGTGGGTGCTGGAAACCAAATTTAGGTTCTCTCTAGGAACGCAGTGTGCTTTTAACCACTGAATCATTTTTTTTCAGTCAGAATTGCTATTTTTGGCATGATTACCTAAGATCTAATATATATCTATGTATCTTAATGTGTGTGTATATATAAAACCATATATATGTATACACACACACACACACACACACACACACACACACACATATATATATATATATATATAAAGTCTAGGTAAAATACCACCCTAATGTTCATTTAAAAACTTTCTTAACCTCTTTAAAGGCATACAAAAATACCATAAGGTTTACAGGTGATTCTAATGTGTTTTTTATTACACCATGATTATAATTTCTCTTTTATAATGTTTTTGAAACAATAACTTATCTCTGTGGTTTTTGGCTCTAAAGAGAAAGGCAATGCTTTTAGGTAAGAAAAGTTAATTTTTAGATTTATTTTTGATTATATGTGTGTATATATGCACATACATGACTGAAGTGCCCTTGGAGACCAGAGGAAGGCACTAGATCCCCTGGAGTTGGAGTCAGTCAGTTGTGAGCTGTATGATATATGGATGCTGGTAATTGAACCTGGGTCCTTTGGAAGAGCAACAAGCTCTCTTGACTACAAAGTCATCTCTTCAACCTCTATGAAAGAATTTTATTTTATTTTTTTACTAAGACAAAATATTGTTAAAATAATTGAAAACAAAACTAAGAGGTTAAAGTATGTTACAAAATAGTATGAAAATTAAAACTTGAAAGAAAGGTAACATGGGTATAACTACGATTAAATGTTATTAAATTTCCTAAAATAAAAACAAAATATTCTGAGGTGATACTGATACCTGTCTATTTATGATAATGAAATTCTTTAATATTGGTCTGTGTAGTTGGACTTTCTTTGGACTGTCAGTTCCCAGACTTCTTATTAATTATGAATGCTAGGCCTTAGCTTAGACTTGTTCTCAATTAGCTCTTAAAACTTAAATTAACCCATTTATATTAATCTACATTCTGTTGCATGGCTCATTACTTCTCCCCCATACTATATATTTGGTTCATTCTGTGTCTCCATAGCAAGTCTCTCCCTCTGTAATTCCTTTTCCCATGTTCTCTTTCCCCAGGAATTCTGCCTATCCTCTCCTGCCTAGCTACTCAATGTTCAACTCTTTATTAAACCAGTCAGAATAAAACAGCAACACAATTTGATCAAATATCCCACAGTATTTCCCTCTTTATGTCTAAATAAAAAGGAAAGATTTTAACTCTAACACAGTGAAACTATATACAATAAGAGCAATAATCTTATAAAAATTACATTTACAACATTCAGCCCATTAGTATCAGGCAAATTTGGAGAAAATGATCTATTATCTATTTTAGTATGGTGAGTTCAAAGTTTTATAACTAACTATTTTCAATCATAACTTGCATTGCCAGCCTAAAAAACCCTTTTAGAACTAAAAACATGTTTTAGATAGATAACTTAAGCTTTTATGCCTCTCAACCTTATAAACTTCACTTCATTTTTAAAAGTTTCTTTCCTGAATTTGGTAACAAAGAAAACAGTGTAACAATCTAGTCTTTAATCCCTATCAAAGACCTGAGTAGGATAAAATTTTACTTGAGTAAACAGGAAGTACAGAACAAACAACTTCCAAAACTATAAAAATGACAGAGGCAGCTAGCTGCCTAGACAGTTATTCAAGTTTTCTCTGCAATCTTGGGTCATCCATCTTCAGCTTATAGGCCTAGAATATCTGACAGACTTTTCTGTGAAGCCGGAATTTTGAAGAACTGGCCTCTGTTTTGGAAAAGTTCAGCAGTCACCTTCTTTTGTCTCTTGCTTGCATATTTGGATAGTGTACTGTCAACAGTAAAGGCAAAGGTAGTTTCTTGCCCACTTGTTAACTTTGCCAAAATGAAAGCAAACTCCATGCGGGGATTCTTTGGTGCTTATCATCTTCTCTGAAGTGGATTGATGCTTCCAAGCATATGTGTCTCACTGTCATGAGATGCCTTATGTTATTAAAACATCTTAGATGCCATACTCTGTACGTCTCTGAAGTATTTGAAGACCACCTATCTATCTAAAATATATCTCTGTTTGACTTTGAAAACATACCTAACGTGACTACAAGTTTTATTGCTATAGAAGACTAACTATTAACCTGCATTTCTGAATTATCCTAAACAGTTTGTAATAATAGCTTTCAAGGGCTTGAACTTTACATTACATTTTAAAATGATCTGCATAGGTGTAATAGCTTAAACAAGAGTAGAAACATATATACAGTATGTTGTAACAAAAGAGCCTTTAATTTGCATCAATATACAAAAATCCATACTAATGCAAAATATTTGAGACTAGTTGCTTTTTAGCTTATAAGTACATTCAATAATCCACCCTTTAATTCTACTATTCCTATATCCCGTCCATTTTCTTTTCAGAACAAGATCTCCAAATCTAACCTCCTTTGTTTAGTTTTTTTCTCTGACCATCACCAGTAACAACTTGCAATCACCCCCCTACATGATGACAAACATCTATAACCAAATGTATTGAAAACTTTTAAGGACAAGTTCTAAAAGATTTCACTCAGGATTCAAAAAGAGAAGCCACAATAAGCATAGAAACTGAAGTCTGATGACTATAGGAAAAGAATCTTCTCATACACTCTTTTCATTCATGTGCCCCTTATTTTTCTCTTTGTTTTACTACCCCTAATTCTTGTGTACTGATTTTCTATAATTTCTTAGCTCTAGTTCTCTGTCTCAATTCTAAATCCAATTATCTGTTTTATATCTCTGTTCCAATTCATTCTTGTTCTAATTGTCTACATGTTTCCATTTTTCTTCTTCTCCTCCATCTTATTCTTCTCAATCTATATCTCCTGCCATTAGAAAGTCCCAAGTGTGTGTGTGTGTATGTGTGTGCGTGTGTATCCATTCATTAGCAAATTGTTAATAATAAAAAAAGTTGCAAGAAAAATTCTCAGGGAAACAGGCATTCTTTGAAGATATGTAGTTTGTAGCTAACCACAGCTACAACTGTGAGTAGGCCTGGCAGTCTTTTAAAGGGGCTGCTACAGGTTATGAAGGGAGAATCCAAACCATTGAGAGATCTAAGGAAAAGGCAAAGGCTACATGCATTATTTTATATTTTAATAGTATCTGGACATGGTTAATCAGTTAGGTACTATTGGTTCCCTGAAGGATTAAGATAGAACAAGGACAGACACCTGCAGTACCACCCTTATTCATCATGAATCCTCTGAAGGGGTTAGATTCTACAAGGCCAGACACATGCAATTTCATAAGTACAATCTGTGGCAGTTTCATTTGTGATCTGTCCCCAAGGACACAGGTCTAGCCAATTTGCTCTGCCAGTAAAGCTAATGATAGAAAACAGTTTTCTAAGTTTCTCACTGTAATGTGGAGAACATAGTGTAGAGAGAAGTCATCCTTCATCCATCCACAAATATGTGTGCCCATAATATTGAGATGTAATCATGAGATTACATGTACACATTCATAAAAATGCATGGGAATGGGGAGATATAGCTGTTACTGTGCAAGCAAATTACAGATAAAAGCAACAGTTGGCTTTGCCAGGCAAGAGTTCCCCCCTCTGAGGACAGGTGGGTTAACACCCGAATTATCAATTGTTACAAGCTATAATTTTGTAATGACCCACAACAGTTCATGATAAATGCTCCTGACACTACTGAATGACCAAAAACCACCCACCCTACCTCTTGAGAATGTGGGTGTCATGTTCTTAAGATCACTTCCTGTTATTTGAGGACAACAACATCTTTAGGGGACCCTGAGAAAATTGAAATAATGGTTAAGTCCTGGGCAAGCTTGCTGTATTATTTGTTATCAAGCCCATGTGTGATGGGAAAGGGAAGAGACTTTCTGAAGTCCTGGCTGAAGTAGTCTGTGAGGTTGAATCATGTGGGCTGACTGTTTTGAAGTTGCTGTGGATGCATCTTGTTTTTTTTTTTTTTTTTTTTTTTTTTTTTTTTGCTGGAAACTGCAACAAAGAGATTCTGAGAGGATGGATCATCCAGACTATTTGTCTTCATTGGTGTATGGTCATTTTTTAAAAAAAATATACAAACTTTTGAAGGTAATGTATATATCTGTATTAACATAAGCATGGAATATGTGGCATGCACAAATCAGTTTAAGATGGTTTCTTTTCTGTATTTGAGAAAAGGCATCTCTCAACTTTATAAGTCCTTTTGGACTGCAAATCAAACTAATATAAATCTGCATCCATGCCGTATGAAAGGATGGCATGTAATAATAATTCACAAGGGCTCTGTAGCCAATAAGATTTATCTTGTTTCTTCCAGTCTCAGCTGTTTCCATGTTGAGGGATCAGCATATATGTCACCTGTCTTGCAGATTTTCAGTCAAGATTTTCAGGAGGTCTACCCAGTCAAATCTGATCTTTATTAATTTTGAAGAAATCCATAGCTTTTTCTTTTCTGTGGAAACAAGGCATAACCTCACCCCCAATGACCACATTCCCTGCTCAAGGGCTCAGCTGCACAGCAGGGCCTCTTAAGGAGCTACACTTTGTATACCAGGAGCACCGGGGCTGCTTGAGGGACTGCAGTTATTAGTAAGCCCTGTCTGGCTCCATGTTTGGAACTTTTTTCAGCTTTCTTTGACCCAATGCTGATATTCATGGCCCCCATGTTGACCGCCAAATGTAGTAGGACTTTCTTTGGACTGCCAGTTCCCAAATAATGACACAGAGACTTTTTATTAATTATGAATGATTGACCTTAGCTTACTTAGGCTTGTTCTCAATTAGTTCTTAGAACTTCAATTAACCCTTTTATATTAATCTACATTCTGTCACATGGCTCATTACCTCTCCTTCATACTGTATGCTCAACTCCCTTTACATCTCCCTAGAAAATATCTCCCTCTCTGATTCTTCCCCCGAGTTCCTCTTTCGCCCCAGAAATCCTGCCTATCTTTGCCTGCCTAGTTATTTGGTGTTCAGATCTTTATTAAACCAGTCAGAATAAAATAATGACACATTTTTACAGTGTGATCAAATATCCCACAACAAGTCTGTCCTTAAGATTGAAAGACAACTGACTCAAAGAACAAAGAATTTTAATTTTATCATTTTACTAGGTGAACCACCTAAAATGCTGTGTTTGGATTTTATCCAAATGCTGTTTATATTCTTTCTGAATTTCAGTAAAACTTTGGCTAGCCAGATAAACACTACCATACCAACAGGAAAAATCCTTTACAAAAAAATTAACCATTTTAGTACATTCCTGCTAAATAACAAATATTTAAACCAATTTGTAAAATTTACCTTATTATACAGAACTTTCATTGTTTCTGTCATCTTTGGTTCTCTTGATTGCTTACCAAAAAGACTGATGACATTAATTGTCGAAATTGGCTAAAGGTTCCGGCTCCTTACCCAAGACACTTCCATTAGTGCTTTTAAGATCTACCGCATCAAATGGATGGAAATAGAAAACGCTTTACTGAGTGAGGTAAGCCAGACCCAAAAAGAGGAACACGGTATGTATTCACTCATAAGTGGATTCTAACCATAATTAAAGGTCTTTGAGCCTATTATTCGTGATCCTAGAGAAGCTAAATAAGAAGATGAACCTGATGAAGATTATTTAGCTATCCGCCAGGAGGTAGGAAGTAGACAAGAGTCCCAGGTAACCTCGGGTGCATGGGGGGGGGGTGGGAGGGTTGTTGGAAGGGGAGAGGGTTAGAAAGAAGGGAGTAGGGGAGGAATGGGGAAAGCTCGGTGGCCTGGGATGGAGGGGGGAGGGAGAAAGGATGAATATGGGATCAGGGAAGAATATATTTCAACTAAGGGAGTCATTTTAGGGTTTACAGGAGACTTGATTATATATGGGATCCCAGGTCCAAGGAGAGATCCCCAGATTGTTCTCTGGACAGAGGAGAGGGTGCCTGAACCGGCCTTGGCCCATAACCATACTGATGAATATTTTGCTTATCACCATAGATCCTTCATCTGGCGAAGGACGGCGATACAGACAGAGACCCACATTGGAGCACCGGACTGAGCCCCCCAAGGTCCAAATGAGGAGCAGAAGGAAAGAGAACGTGAGCAAGGAAGGCAAGATCAGAGGGAAACTTCATCCGACGATGGATGGCGATACAGATGGAGACCCACATTGGAGCACCGGACTGAGCCCCCCCCCCCCCCAAGGTCCAAATGAGGAGCAGAAGGAGGAAGAACATGAAAAAGGAAATCAGGACTGCGAGGGATGCTATCACCCACTGATACAAGGTGACGGATCTAATGAGAGTTTACCAAGGCCAGTTGGACTGGGACTGAACGAGGACGCGATCTAACCAGATTCTCGGAATTTGGCCGGATTCTCTGAATGTGGCTGGCCCGAAGTCTTTCTGAAAAGCCATTGACTATGACACTGGGACTTGTTTCCTCTGCATATACTGGATTTTGGGGATCCAGTCTGTTTGGATACTCACCTTCCTGGACCTGGAGGGAGGGGGGAGAAACTTGAACTTCCCACAGGGCAGGAAACCCTGACTGCCTTAAGGGACGAAGAGGGAGGAGGAGAGGGAGTGGGGGGAGTGGGAGGGTGTTGGGAAGAGGGGCGGAAATGGAAACTTTTATAATTTAATAAAATTACTTTCAAAAAAAAGAAAAAAAGAAAAAAAAAGATCTACCGCATCTCAAAAACACCCATTAGCTTTTAAAAGAAAAGTACTAAATATTCCATAAAAATCAAGTGAAACTGTATCCACCATCACTATTAAAAAGAGACATCTACCTCTGTAAGGGACTTGAAAATATAGCAACAATTCAGAAGTGGTTATAGGTTCTTTCCACAGTGAGCTTCTGAGAAAGGGGAAACTAGAGAAAAAAATAAAAGCGTAGAACCAGATGATTTTACATACTGGAAAGAAACATCATATCAAAGACTTATTTTACTTGGAGAGAAAATACTTTATGAGATGCCCCTGACCAACTCCTACGCTATCAGACTTTAGGAAATAAACTCGTAGTTTTATATGTTTACAGGTTAGTTATTCTATATTTTGAGATTATAATATAATCATATCATTTTTCTTTTCTGTTTCTCCCTCCAAACCCTTCAATCCACACCTCCCTGCCCTCTTCCAGATTCAGAACCTCCTTTTTCTTAATGGTTGTTGTTGTTGTGTGTTGGTGTGGGTGTAATTGTGTGTGCGCATTTCTAAATACATAAATACCACTTGATCAGTCTGTATAATGTTACCTGTAGGTATGTTTTCAGGGCTGACCAATGGTGTGTTTTTCTCCGAGGAAGACTATTTCTCCCACTTTCAGAATTTCTTGGTTGTCTGCAGTCTTTTGTGTGTGTGTAGGGTTAAGACCTCATAGACTTTCCCCTGTTTAGATTAATATTTTTAATTGAAATTGTGTGTGTGTATGTGTGTGTGTGTGTGTGTAGTTTTTAAAGACATTTTTTTTTTTGGTGTAACAGCCCTGGCTGTCCTAGAACTTGTTTTGTAGACCAGGCTGGCCTCAAACTCACAGAGTTTGCCTCACAAGTGCTGGGATTAAAGGACTGCACCACCACTGCCCAGCTTTTAATTGAATTTTTATTACATTATTTATTCACTCTGTGGGGTGTGTGTGTGTGTGTGTGTGTGTGTGTGTGTGTGTGTGCGTGCACACACTCATGTTATTAGATGGTGCATGTGTGAAAGTCAGAGGACTACTTTCAGGAGACAGTCATCTCTTTCTACTGTGTGGGTTATAGGGCTCAAACTCAGGTTATCAAGCTTGATGGCAAACACCTTTATCAACTGAGCAATCTCAGCAGCCCTAGATTCATATTTCTCACCTTTGTACTAACTTTTCTGAGGACATCATCTAGGTTGTGTGACACTTATCTCCAATTTCAACGACATTAAGTACCCACGGTAGCTATGCAGCTTGTTTAAATTGCTTTCCTGTTTCTGTGATGGAATATCCTAACAAAAAGCGAGTTAGTGAGAGAGGGAGGGAGGGAGGGAGGGAGGGAGGGAGGGAGGGAGAGAGAGAGAGAGAGAGAGAGAACAGGAGAACAGGAGAACAGGAAGTGGGGTCACTGGTCACTGTTCTTTCATGTTTCTGATTCAAGAAACTAAATTAAAATAAAGACCAGACCTCTTGTCTGAACAAACTCCTGGTTGCCTTTCCGATTCTCTTAGCTTCTGTTATACATTTCTGTTGTTTCCAAATCTGCTCTGTATCTTTGTTTGACCTCTCCCTTTGTTGAGCCTTCTGGTAATGATTGCTATTTTTCGTAACTATAGGACTTTCTAGATGGTGTTGCAGGATATTTGATTGCACTGTGAAATCCTGAGTCTGTGCTAATAAAATCATCCTTGGATCAGGAAGTAGAGCCAGTGACTAGGACAGGAGTTATCCATAGAGAGAAAGGAGGAGCCAGGAGTATGGATAGAGAGATGCACAGGAAGGAATGAGGAGGGACATAGGAATCCCCATTCTTTTTTGGTTTGGGATAAGTAGGAAAATGGTCTCTTGTTGAGTCTCTGGCCAAAAGGAAGATCAGCTGGTTACTTTTTGGTTTATCTTATCTAGTTGATCTAGCAGGTTTTCACCCCCAACATCTGTCTCCTGAATCTTTATTTGTAAATAGAACAATGTAGTTAAAAGCAGTAAGATTGTGCTGGCTCAGGAACATTAGCCATTGCTTTAAACTTTAATATCTGCTTTCAGGTGCTACGGATCTTTTTACCTAGTATCCTTACCTGATCTCTAGGCTTCTGAGACAGTTAATTTATACTTCTAAAGTCTTCTTGAGCTTTTAACCCTTAAAGTACCTTAACCTATAACAAACTTGTCTGCCTCCCAAGTTCTGGTATTAAAGGGGTATGCCACCACACCTTGCTACTCTATTTCTTTTTAAAGGACTTTCTCTATTCTTTTTCTTTTCTCTCCCAAGACTATATATATTTTAAAACACACTGCAAACCATTTAGAAATTTATTCTTCTGTTTGAATTGGTCTTTACTGTATATATCTATCTTTTTCTGAGCACATGAGTCTTTAATCTGTTAAAAAGCATGGTTAGGATTAAAGCTGAGGCTTTTGTGGCTGGCTCTTCCCCATTCCTTAGCTTCCTGAAAGTCTAGCTTCATGGTGGAGGTACAGGCAGGAGCCATGTTTTGAAAAGAAAAATGGGGGATATAGATATAATATGATAAAAGGGTAGATTATTAAATCTACTCTGAAATAAAAACAGGGAGGATATAGATATGATAAGATACAAAGGTAGATTACTAGATTTACTTTTAAAAAGCAACTATTAGTTTTAAATATTCTACATTGGATTGGACTTTTGTATATTTTATACAAATTTTGTATATTGATACAAATTTGAAATTAATTTTTAAAAAACATACTGTACATACATTTCTAATCTTGTTCAAGGTATTATACCTATACAACTCATTTAACAATATAGTCTTCAACTTCTAGTTTTTAAAATTTATTGTTACCAACTGTATAGGATAATAAGGAAATGTAGGTAAGTAATTAGTCATCTATTATAATCGAACTTGTTGTCACATTAGGTATGTTTTCAAGGTCAAACAAAGATAAGTTTTAGATAGACAGATCATCATCAAACACTTCAGAGATTTGCAGAATATGCCATTTAAGATGTTTTAATAATATAGACTCTTTTTTATGACAATGATATATGTCTGCTCCTGGCAGCACCAATCTACTTCAGAGAAGATAATGGGCATCAAAAAAACTTCACATGGAATTTACTTTCTTTGTGGCAAAAGTAAACCACTGAACAAGAAAATGCCCTTATTTGAAATGCTGACAGTATGCTGTCCTAATTGGACAAGCAGGACACAAAAGAAAGTGACTGTCAAACATTATCAAGACAAGGAGGGATAGCCCTTCAGAATATCCTGCTTCACAGAAAAGTCTATCAGATATACTAGGCCTGTAGGCCAAAGACAGATGTCCCAATGTTGCAGAGGAACCTTGGATGACTCTCCAGGCAGTCAGCTGTTTCTTTCATTTCTCATATTTTTTTTGGGAGTCACTTGCTTGCACTTCCTGCTTACTCAGTTAATATTATTTCCTTCTTGAATCTTTGAGGAAGTTGAAGAATAGATATAGTTACAGTTTTCCTTGTTTACTTGACACAGAAAGGAAGTTATGGTAGAAAGTAAATTACGTAGAAGACTTTGGACTCACCAAGATAGGATAGATATAAAATATTTTCTCTGAATTTGTCAAATGCAAATGGACTGGGCATAGTTAATGTATTTTTTGCCTGTATATTGTATATACTCACTGTATTTATTGTATATAGTTTTTCATATGTTAGTTATAGCCTTTTTTATTTTAGCAAAAATGGGAAATGTGATATTTTATCTGTATTTTAATAAATAAATCTTGCCTGAAGATCAAAGAGTAAAATAACCCCACTGGTCAGCCTTACAGACCAGGCAGTGGTGACACACACCTTTAATCCCACATTAATTTGCCATAAAAACCAGGTGGTGGTGCATGCCTTTAATCTTAGCCCTAGCGAGTAATATAAAATGGGAGGAGACAGCTCTCACACAAGTTTCATTCTGAGATTCCTGGAGGCAGGATTGCCATTTCAGACTGAGGTAGAGGTAAGAGCCAGTGGCTGGCTGTTTTGCTTTTCTGACCTTCAGGTTGAATCCTAATATCTGCCTCCGGGTTTTTACTAATTGTCACTTTGGTCATGGTGTTTCACCACAACAATAATAACTCAAACTAAGACAGTGAATGACATGTTAAACCCTGTTGTGTTCCGAAAACACAATCCTTCCAACCTCCTTTGACTTTAACTATGTATCTCACTCTAGTTCTTCATGGCTAACTTTTTGGGCCTTTGATGCCTCTGCATCTCTTCCCATGACTGACTTCCACTTGGTTTGCTATTTAGCCCACCCACTATCACTGGATGGCTAATGCCACGAAAAGTGAGTGGCCTTCTTCAATTCTTTCTTTTCCCTTTTTTTGGAAGGTGCTGAGGAGAGAACTCAGGTTTTATACAGTATACACACCCTACATTCAGCTTCAAGGCCAGCTCAACCTTGCATCCTAATGTTCTTACTCTCCACTGTCAATGGCCGGTTGACTGGTTCAGCCTTTCCTACGCAGTAGCTTCATTTTTAAGCCTCTTTACCATATATTATTTTCCTGGTTGCCCTTTGAAATGTCATTTGCATTCCTTTGACTTTTGTCCTTAGGAAAATGCCACCCAGATCTGAACCAATCTGTTCCTATGGATCATAGAATTAAAAGGTGGTGGTGGTGGGGCTTGGACAATGACAAACTATTCAGGCAATGATGACATTTTCAGTTTGATATTCCTGACATTTCCAGTTTAATATTCGAAGATGACCTTGACTGTGTGAGACCTTTTGTCTCTATGGGTAACACCTGAAAGAAATAGTTTCAAGAAAAATGATTTATTTTGGTTCTTGGTTTCAGAGGTTCTAGGTAACTGTTTTGGCTTATGGCAAACAGAAACCTCATGGAGAAGGGCCTGACAGAGGAAGACTATTCATCTCAGCCAAAAAGAAGATGTGTAACAGGGCCCAGAACTTAGCAGGCCCTGAGACCTTAGCACAACTGACTCCATGATGTAAGTGCCATTTAGGATGTAAAACTCAGCACGTAGACAGCACCACCTGCCAAAACTAAAGGAAAGGCCTGATCCATCAAAGTCCGTAGTTCTGGGAAAGTCTCAAAATGCACTGATCTTGCTTTTTAGATTCTGTAGGTCTACGTCTGGCTAAATGTTCTTGTTAACTGAAATATGTCAATCCAGAATATGGTTTTTGAGCTTAAAAGCTCATCCTGAAAAAGACTCTGTTCTACACTGGTATTCTGATCACCCAGTGTAGCTGCCAAGATGTGGTTTCTGAGTTTAAAAGCTCATCCTGAAAAAGACTTTGTCCTACACTGGGTGCACCCAGTGCAGTCACCAGTCAGCCAATAAAAACTTTCTATTGGCTTAAACCCATGTCTGGGGTACCATCCCTGGTGAATACCCCACAGCAATGTATCCGCCGATCAAGGCCCTCTTTGTATTTTCCACAACCTCCTAAAAATGCCATCAGATCACACATCAAAAAGTGATTCTGTTGATTAGGTAAAAGCCTGTACAATCCACTCTCATCCCCCACCAGGGGGAGACCGTGAGCCGCTGTGGGGACATTTCCTATTCAAACCACAACACAGATACAGCATAGTGTATGTTCCATCTCCTCTACAGTTCCTTATAAATCCCCCTATGATTTCTTTTGCAGTTGTGCCAAATTTTTAAAAAGCATATTGGATTTTTCTCTGGTTCCACTTGCTTTCCTGTGTGTGTGGTGCAAATGGATGAACCTTGGTTCTTATGTATGGTAGATAATCACTTACCACTGACCTATACTCTCAGCCCTTTAGACCTGATTACATTACTGGTGTAGATCCAAACTCTTTAGGGTAAAATTTCTTTTATTTCCCAGACAGACACTGCTCAACTTTGCAAATCTTGTGACAGGACATAATGAAGAACTGAGTTAAATGCAAAAGCAGAGCAAAGAGGAGCACTCAGGCTAAGCCTTTATTTGATGAAGTTGGCTGAGGAAACATGCTGGACATTTGTTTAGTGTTAGAAGGGAATTGTGACAAGGCAGAAACATGGGAGGAGGAAGGTGCTCACCTTGTTTAACCTGGTAAGCTCTTTTCAGTAAACCACCCATGAAGTGGGGGAGCAACAGGGGCTCCTAGCTTGACCTCATTGGCAGAAGGGAGGTTGGGTTTAAGGTCTATCCTAATGTCATTCAAAAGGAAGTATTGAGATTATTGGAGTCCCCTCTCTGCTGAGACATCTACTGCTGGCGAGAAACAAAAAGCAGCCAGTTATGGGTTTCTACTTATTGTTCCAGAAGTTTCTCTGGGATTGGAAATATTGAGAACTGAGCTTTTCAAACACTTTTCTTCTGGATGAGGTGACCACCACTTCTACCTCTCACACTGAAGTCACCCAACTGAAGTTAAAAAACCTTTTGACTCAGGGGTAAATCTGTAAATCAAGTTGGCATAGAATGTAGCCCCAAGGTATCCTCAATCTTATGAATTCAAGGTGTGAAACACCAAGCCCAGTTTTGTTCTCTCTTGACTCTGTTCCATATCTTAATAATAATTCCCCCACCTTCTTCTCAGATTAAAGAAAAGACACAATTGAAAGGTAGTTATAGCTGGGCAGTGGTGGCCATGCCTTTAATCCCAGCACTCGGGAGGCAGAGGCAGGCGGATCTCTGTGAGTTTGAGGCCAGCCTGGTCTACAAGAGCTAGTTCCAGGACAGGCTCCAAAGCTACAGAGAAACCCTGTCTCGATAAACCAAAAATAAATAAATAAATAAAATAACTGGGATCATCTTTGTGAATTCCTGGGAGTCTCCCTGGCGTCAGGTTTCTCCCTAGCCCCAAAAGGGGCCCCCATCAAGATATCTCTTTCATTACTTCCCCCCATTCTACCCCAATCACTCCAACCTGATCCCACATATCCCACATATATAAGTCTGCACTCCTCCCATCAGTCGAGGAGTGTTCCACTTACTCCACATGCTTTCCAACATAGGCTGTCATTAACGTTTTTTATCTTAGCCATTCTGACTGGTATAAGATAGTATCTCAGAGTCATTTTGATTTGCATTTCCCTAATGACTAAGAATGTTGAACTATTCTTTAAGTGTATCTCAGCCATTTGAAATTCTTCTGTTGACAATTCTCTGCTTAAATCTGTACCCCACTATTTAATTATATTATTTGGTATTTTGATGTCTATTTCCTGGAATTTTTCATATGCTTTGGAAATCAGCCTTCTGTCAGATATGGGGTTGGTAAAGATTTTTTCCCATTCTGTAGGCTGCTGTTTTGTCTTATTTACCATGTCTTTTGCCTTACAGAAGCTTTTCAGTTTCAGGAGGTCCCATTTATTAATTGTTTCTCTCAGTGTCTGTAATACTAGTGTTATATTCAGGAACTTGTCTCCTGTGCCAATGAGTTCAAGGCTACTTCACAATTTCTTTTCTATCAGGTTCAGTGTAACTGGATTTATGTTCAAGTTTTTGATCCACTTGGACTTGAGCGTTGTGCAGGACGATAGATATGGATCTATTTGCATTTTTATACATGCCAACATCTAGTTATGCTAGCACCATGTGTTAAAGTTTTTTTCATTGTATAATTTTAGCTTCTTTGTCAAAAATTAGGTGTTCCTAGGTGTCAGGGTCTTTGATTTGACTTCATTGAGCCACTTGTCCATTTTTATGTCAGTACTATCCTGTTTTTATTACGATAGCTCTATAGTACAGTTTGAAGTCAGAGATGGTAATGCCTTAGGAAGTTCCTTTATTATATAGGATTGTTTGGCAAAAGTGGAGAAGATGCCAGAATTAGCCTTCTCTTGTAATCAGATTGGTGACCACCCTAATGTTCATCAGAGAGCCTTCATTCAGTAACTGATGGAAGCAGATGCAGAGATCCACAGTCAAGCACTGGGCCAAGTTCCAGGAGTTCAGTTGAAGAGAGGGTAGAGGGATTGCATGAGCCAGGAAGGTCAAGATCATGGCAGGGGCACCCACAGAGACAGCTAACCTGAACTAGTGGGAGTTTATGGCCTCTGGACCAATAGCTAGGGTTCCTGTATAAGACTGACCTAGGCCTTTTGCATGTAGGTGACAGTTGTGTAGCTTGTTCTGCTTGTAGGGCCTCTGGTAGTGGGACCAGGACCTGTCCCTTGGCACTTGAGCTAGCTTTTGGGAACCTTTCCCTATGCTGGGATGACTCTCCTAGTCTTGATGCAGGGGGAGGAGCTTAGTACTTCCTCTACTTGATATGCCAAACTTTGTTGACTCCTATGGGAGGCCTTACCCCTTATGAATGGAGACAGTGGAGGAGTAGATGGGG
Source organism: Myodes glareolus (assembly GCF_982192425.1). NCBI lineage: Eukaryota > Metazoa > Chordata > Mammalia > Rodentia > Cricetidae > Myodes > Myodes glareolus. The sequence continues at coordinate 50,286,150 of NC_142039.1, read as the reverse complement.
GTTGGAGAGAGAGGATGGGAGGTGCGAGGAGGAAACAGGAGGTGAGGAGAGAGGGAAAACTATGGTTGGTATGCAAAATAAATTAAAAAATTAATTTAAAAAGTAGTTATTGAAAAGTTTCTGTGGCCCATAAGTCCCTCTGCCGGTGTAATAATCTGAATCAGGCAAAATCAAACTGAATTTGAAAAAGCCCAGGTTTAATGGATGCCAATGCTCCTGAATGACTTTCCAGCCCCCACCCCCACCCCCAGAGAGGAGTTCAGGAAGGAAGATGGGAAAAACCACATGTTTGTTCTTTGGGGTACAGCTTAAATACCTTGTGGGAATGGTCTTGAGCATCTCTGGGGAGTAGTCATTGTTTGTGTGGGCTTTCTTGGGGATGGAGTCTGGACTGAGGCAACTCTCAAGAGTAGGGGCTTGGAATGGAACTTCCACTTTAATGTTCCAGGCTCTTTGGGTATGGATGCCAGGGATTGTGGTATGGTCTTAACTTAAGCATTCCAGACTCTTTGGGTATATGGATGCCAGAAGCTGGATTGATGCTTCCACTCAAACATCACAAACTCTTTGGTTATAGGGATGCCAGCTCAAATCTGGCTACTTTCTGCAGGCATTGGAAAGCTTGGGGGAGGGAAAGGTTGGGAGTTGGTGGACTCATACTCAGTGAGGGATATGGCTGGAGAGACATCTGGTTAACTGCCATTCTAAAGCCTCAGGCATCTGTTCCTAGATGGAGATAAGAAGGCAGGTTACTAAGAGAAAAAATTAGCTTGTTATTACCTGCCTTGGGGCCGGTAATATGGGGCTGGGCATATATGGAAAGGGCAATTAACTGCCGGAAAGAATGAGATGGAGATGTGCCCTGGTTGTACAGGAGAGGCAAGGGTGAATAAATGAGACATGAGAGCAGATATGCTCTGTAAAACCAGATTTCAGTTGCTGGGTAGGTGCCCATTTGAGTCAGAGAGGTGGTACCAATGGTGAAGCTTCAGAAGCTAGTGCAGGTGCTGGTGTTATCTAGAGGGCCCTCTGTAAGTTGATCTTGGTCCAGACAACAGGAGTGACCTATGAAATATGCTTGGAAATTGGTGTTGTCAAAATAAACTCTGGAGACTGTTTTCACCAGACCAGATTTCTTGATATAGCATCAGAACTTATCCCAGGAACCTGCAGGTATCTGTAAGACAGCTGGAACACATTTACATCTTGGTGTCATAGCAAAAGGCTTTGCTTTAGGCTAAAAGGCACAAACATGTTAGAAGAAAATGAAAGGAAATTGGAAATTCTGAACCTCTGAAGATACATCTGAGACTTGTTAATTCTGGACTATGAAGCCTGTGAAAGAGGCACACCTGTCTATAATTTTAGCAGGAAATTTAACTAATGTAGTGAGCTACCAGTACCTTAAGTCATCAAATGCCATTAGACAGATCAAAGAGGGATAAATAAATAAGCAGAAGTGACACAGTTTTTCTCAACTATGCAGGCAATCCCAGTCTTTCTGTAGTCTTTGGTGAATACCAGTCTTAGAAGCAGTTCTTGCCTTTAGCTGATGAGCCCAGGAAGCCTGACAGATTTTCCTGTGGGGGTAGGATTCAGTCTACCTGTTTTGGCAGGATGGGATGATCAATCCCCTGGTGTACAGTTGCTCATTTTAGGCAGGGTCCAGGAAATTGATGAGATGAAAGGCAGCTTTTTGCTGTGTGGGTGACTTTGCCATATCCAAAGTCAAAACTTTAGGCAGAAGGTCTTCTGCAAGCATGCATCTTCTTGGAGAATCTATAGGATGCTGCAGGAGCTGGCGTGTCTCTGCCATAAGCTCTTTTGCTAAATGCCATGCTTTCAGATTTGTAAAGGCAAATCAGGGTACCATTGCCTGTCAGGTATACTTAAATTAGACATATAAGTTAAGTTTACCCAATAAATTACAGCTTACCAAAGTCAGCATAGACAAGAAGTTTGGAAGGAATATTTAGTAAACCAAAGTATATTGGAGGTGAAATGTCTCCTTGGTTTGTCCAGTGCATGTGGGTACTCTTACCTAAGGTAGTGCTGAGGTTTCCATTTTGGCATCAATCAAAGATGGCAGCTGTTCACATGTTTGTATTTTTTTTAGAGCTGTTGTAATCTGGAGTTATAAGTTTTATAGATCTTAAAACAAGCACACATACACACACAGACATAAAACAAGTATACTGTGAAGACAGACTCTAAAAAGATATCCCACACTAGCTCAGAATTGAGTATAAGAAAGGGTTATTTATTTAGGGGTAGACTCACAGATCACAGTCCTCTGCTTTAACAGGGTACAGCAACTGAATCCAGCATCTGCAACAGAGAGGGAGCACACATTTTATATTGGCATTTATAGTATAAGAGGCCATGCCCAAGTGGGCTGGTAAATTAAAGACTATTTGTTGAAGGAGTTCCCACTGCACCTTCCTCTTTAGTTTAAATAAGAGAGTTCTAAGCCTAATACAAAACCATATACAATAAGAACAAATATCAAGTATAAAAATTAGAATTACAACCAGAATAAACAATATCAAGCAAGAAACATGTGATAAATATTTCAATAATTATCCTATCCTAAGGAGTCTAAGTTTTGCATTAGAAATAACTTGACCAAGTCATGAGAAGAAAGTAACTATGACTATCTAGTCTTCAACCCCATTGAAGACCGGAGAAGAAAAATAATATTACTTGAGTAAGTAGGAAGTACAATCAAGCAACTTCCAAAGTGTGCAACAAATGACAGAGACAACTGGCTACCTAGGCAATCACCCAAAGTCTCATTTGCAACGTTGGAGCAACCAACATTGGCTAAGGACGAGAGTAACTGACAGACCATTTTCAGAGGTAGGAAATTTTTCAAAACCATCTTACCCAGTCTTAGCAAGATTTGACAGTCTTTTTTCTTGTATCCTGCTTGTCCAGTCTAGAAACTGTGCATTTTGTCAGTGGCTGATGCATGGGAAGTTCCTTGCCCAAAGGTTAGTTTTGCCAAAAAGAAAATAAGCTCCAAGTGGAGTGTTGTTGGTGCTCGATATTCTCTTGGGAATAGATCGGTGCTGTCAGGAACAATTGTGTCTCACATCAACAGAACTCTAAGTTATTTAAATGCCATACCCTACAGCTCTTTGAAGTGGTTAATGATCACCTATCTATGCAGAATAAATCTCTATGTATCTAAAGAATCTGATTAGTCTAACTATAAGTATGAAAACTTGGATGACTATTGACCTGTAATTCTTAATACCTATATAGTTTAAAGACTAAGACTTTATATTAGAATATTATACAATATTTAAGCAACTGTGCAACAAATGAGGAAAATGACTCAAAATGTAAATAATGTATAAGTATCTTGATCAGAGGTTGAAATGTATAGTGCAATATAATAAATATATCCTAAAATATACAATATATACAATATACAAATATACAATATACAAAATGTCTTAAGCAGAGGTAGAAGCATACATACATACAATACAACAAAATAACTTTGCCTAGGTGTACAAATATTGTAGACAGAAATAGGAACATATTCAACATAATTTAAATTTGTATCAATAGACAAGAATCTCTATCAATGTAAATTGCCTATAAATAATAATTATAAGTGTTCACTCTATTACTCAGCATTATTATTAATGTGAGTAAGCTCACAAAAATCTCTCTATTATCCCATCCAATTTCCCTTTTTTCCCCAAAGAGATCCCTGAGCCTACATACTTTCCACCCCAACCCTCAACCCTATACCAATTATAACCAAACCCTAATTGATGTCCCCTAACCCTGAGGACAAACTTTGTTGGGAGAGGGAACATCGTCTTCTAGAATTACTTCTAGCTGTCATGTCAGCAATGTTCTTTCTATAGGATCTTGTGAAAGTAAAATGATGGTTAAGTTCCAAGATTACTATCTGGTATAATTGCAAATAGTCTCTGAGTATTCAGTAGGGTTTTTCTGAGGATCCTATTTGGAGTTCTGATGTGGGATTCCTCTCTGTATGCTGTGAATACCATTGGTTAATCAAGAAACTGGCTTGACCTGATAGGGTAGAACAGAGCTAGGTGGGGAAAGCTAAACTGAATGTTGGGATAAAGAAATGTGGAGTGAGAAAGAAGCCATGGAGCTGCCACTGGAGACAGACACACTGAAACTTTGTTGGTAAGCCATGACCTCGTGGTGATGCACAGATTAATGGAGATGGGTTAAATTAAGATGTAAGAGTTAGCCAATAAGAAGCTAGAGCTAATGGGCTAAGCAGTTATTCAATTAATGCAGTTTCTGTGTGGTTATTTCAGATCTGAGCTGCTGAGAGGTTGGAAGGACCAAGCAGCCTTCATACAACAGAGTTCTGACCAGAATGTTGTAAAAAGGTACACCACTTCAGCTAACAAAGTTGGAACCATCTTCAGCAGCTGGTGCTTCAAACAGGTCTTATAGTAGCACTATCAGCATCATGACATCATATCATCCAGGTGGAGTCATTGTTGTGGGGCCTCATCTTCTTCCTGGAAATTTCAAAGATTATTGCAGGAAAATTCTTTGCTCATTGTGGAAAACTTAAATATTATTTATATAGACATATATTCAATAAAAGGTATGATAGAGACAAAAATAGATATGAAAACAGTATTTTTTTCTAAATTCTTTCTTCTTTCTGTTCCATACTGAATGGCTCCTGACATGAGGCAGAAACTCAGAATTTTTCTTTTAACAGTGTGCTTGGATTTAGAGAAGGACAGAGTCATTGTCCAACTCCAAAGCCAGCTTTGATTTTTAAGTGAGTCATGACTATTATTCAAGTTTATGTTCAGAGATTTTTACCCTCAGATGGCCTGTACTCATAAGTCATAATTCTCTTTGCTTGGTAGTCCTATCTGGAAAATTATCTTTTCCTCTTTAGGCATCTAGATGTCCAGGGTCTCTTGACTTTTTGAAGATGAGTATTTTCCTGCAAAGACAAGAACAGAACCCTGCCCCAACCCTCATGAGATTTCCTTACCACCTGTGTGGTTGTCACCTCTGTGGATGAGTCATCATTTCTCTTTCTCAAGAGGTCTCTCTTTTTCAAATCAAATCTTTATTAATTTTGTTGGTATCCATAGATTTTCTTCTTCTGTGGAAACAAGAACAAAACCCCTTCCCCAACATAGCACATCTCCTGGTTTCCATTGTGAGGTCAACACATCTTTGAAATACACTGGCTGATTAAATACAAAAGTTTTTTTTCTATTACCCAATGTCTCTTTGCTGTTGCTGTTCCTTTCTCATTAACATTAAGAAAATTCAAGGTTAATAAAGCACTATGCAATCTATTTCTAGGGTATTTTTCATCCCTTTCTCTTTGTTTACCATATCCTTTATAATTTGATTTGATCTTTCCATAACTGCCTGACCTATAGGATTGTTTGGTGTATCTGTAATATGCTTTATAGTATAATAAGCAAAAATTTTCTTAGAGACATATGCTCGACCATTATCTGTCTATATTTGTGAAGGTATACTCATGATGGCCATAACTTCTAATAAGTGTGTGATTACTGAATCAGCCTTTTCTGTGCTCAAAGAATTTGCCCAATGAAAACCTGAGTAAGTGTCAATAGTATGGTGTACATATGTCAGTTTTCCAAAATCTGCAAAGTGGAACATATCCATCTGCCATATTTCATTCTTTTGAGTATGCTTTGGGTTACTTCCTTCAGGTAGTGGTGTTTGGTTATAGAAAGAACAAGAAGGACATTTCTTTATAATCTCCTTTGCTTGTTGTCATGTAATAGAAAACTCTTTCTTTAAACCTTTGCTATTGACATGATGTTTCTTATGGAATTCTGAGGCCTTCAGCATACTTCCAATCAATAACTGATCAATTTCTGCATTAACTTGTGCTAGAGGACCTGGGGATTGGTTGTCTGTTATGTTTATGGGACAAAGCCTATTCCTGATTATATCTTGAACCTGTATGAATAGTGAAGTCAATTTTGTTTCATCTGGTATAAGTTCAGTGGTTTCAATATGCAAGACAACTCTTTTTGCATCTTGTGAATCAGTAATTATTTGAGATGTTCTTTGAAATCCATTAGTACCATGAGAATAGCATATACTTATGCTTTTGGACAGAATTATAAGGGCTTTGTTCTACCTTATTTAAATCTTCTGATTTGTAACCTGCCTTCTCTGACTTATTTGCATCAGTATAGAATGTGCAGGCTCCACTTATTGGTGTGTCATGTAAAATGCAAGGAAGGATCCAAGTCGTTCTCTTTATAAGGTTAATTCTATCACTGTTGGGATAATTGCTATTAATCTTTCCTAAAATATTAGCACAAGCTCTTTGCCGAGATTCATTGTCTTCCCATATATTTTTTTTTATTTTGTGAGTAGTAAAAGGCACTATAATCTCTGCTGGGTCTATTCCTGTTAGTTGACGAAGTCTCCATTTTCTTTTTATGATTAATTCAGAGACCTTTTCCACATAAGTTTTTAATTTTTTACCTTGGTTATATGGTAAAAAGGTCCATTATAAGAAAATATCTTCCCTTTGCATTAAAATTTATGTAGGGGAAATTCTGGAAGGCAATATGATCAGAATGCAATTAAGATTTGGATTCATCCTATCCACATGTGCCTCCTGTAATTTCTCTTCAAAGACTATCAATTCCTTTTTGCTTCAGCTGTTAATTCCTGGGACTATTTACAGCTTTGTCACCATCTAATGTTTTGTTTAAATGAACTACTAGATTAGGTGTTATCCTAGCAGCTGGTTGTGGATTGGAAATGTCTCTTAAATATCTTTGAAATTCATTAGAGTCCATAATCGGTCTCTCATAATTTGTGCCTTTTGCGTTCTAATTTTCTGTAAACCTATTTTATAACCTAGGTAATCACAGAATCTCCTCTCTCTATTTTCTCAGGAGCAATTTGTAATCTCCATTTTGGTAAAATTTTATTTACTTCTCCAAACATTCTTTCTAAAATATCTACGTTTGAATAAGATAGCAAAATATCATCCATGAATGGTAAATTGTAGATTTAGGAAATATTTTTACATATTATTTCCAATGGGTTATTTACAAAGTATTGGCACAGGGTGGGGCTATTGAGCATTCCCCATGGGAGGATGGTTCACTGGTATTTCTTAGTGGACTGAAAATTGTTATAAATAGGTACTGTGAAGGCAATTTTTTCTCTGTCCTTTTCTTGTAAAGGTTTAGTGAAGAAACAATCTTTTAAAGCAATAACTGTAAAAGGCCATTCTTTTGGTAATAGAGAAGGCAGAGGAATTCCAGATTGTAGAGGACCCATACGTTGAATTGCACTGTTGGCAGCTCTTAGATCTGTCACCATTCTCCATTTACCATATTTTTTTTTTTTACAACAAATACAGGAGAGTTATTTTTTTTATAAGCATGACTTTATTATCCATCTTTTATGTATCTTAACAGTTTAAATTTAGTCCTAAAACTGTTTGAGATTCTATTATCCCCTTTACTAACCACCTCTCACACTTTAATTTTTAAAATATCAAATCTTTGAAATCAGTTGTCTGTTATTTAAAACATTTGACACTTCTTGCCTTAACAGCTTCAAAAACCACACACATAAAACTTCATAATACAGTGCTCAAGTTTCATCCTATTGTGATGTTTACACATTTGATTTCTGTAATTATATATAGTTCCATCATTTAAAATATACCACTTCAATATCCTATATTTCAAGAATGATCTTTAGGAGTCACTAAGTATATTTTCTGTGGAGCTATTTCTTTTCTTTTCTTTTCTTTTTTTTGTCATCTCAGCAGGGTTTATTTATATCATCAGGTCAAAAAGGTAGTATTTTCAGACCTGCATTGTAAATTAATACAATCTTTTTTTCTTTTTAATTTCCACCTCCTCCCCTCCTCCCACTTCCCTCCCCTTCCCCCACTCCCCCTTCTTCTCCAGGCCAAAGAGCAGTCAGGGTTCCCTACCCTATGGGAAGTCCAAGGTCCTCCCCACTCCCCCCAGGTCCAGGAAGGTGGGCATCCAAACAGACAAGGCTCCCACAAAGCCCGTCCATGCAGTAGAATCAAAGCCCAATGCCATTGTCCTTGGCTTCTCAGTCAGCCTCCACCGTCAGCCACAATCAGAGAGTCCGGTTTGATCACATGCTCCATCAGTCCCAGTCCGGCTGGCCTTGGTGAGCTCCCATTAGATCAGTCCCACCATCTCAGTAGGTGGACGCAGCCCTTGCGGTCCTGACTTCCTTGCTCATGTTTTCCCTCCTTCCGCTCCTCATTTGGCCCTTGGGAGCTAAGTCCAGTGCTCCAATGTGGGTCTCTGTCTCTATCTCCATCCATCACCAGATGAAGGTTCCCTCTGATGGATCTTCTGCTACAGCCCGTGGAGTTATTTCTGACAATATTTTTCAGAATATGGGAATATATATTTATACTCTTGTGAATTCAAAGTGTGTTTTCTGAAACTTTCTGTATATACCTGTAAAATTTTTGTATGATTTTGTGATAATGTAGTCCCCCCAAAATTATTCTTAAATTATATGCTAATAGTCAATATATAATAAATATATATTCCCATATTCTGAAAAATATTGTCAGAAATAACTCCACGGGCTGTGATGAAGAAAAGGAAGGGGTGGTCAGCACAGAACTTTGGGACACCAGCAGATGAGAAAGCGACTACAGATACCATGGTCAAAGCTGCAGCCTCAGTGCCTTCTTCATTGACCTCCACAACACTCTTGTGAACACACTCGGACACACACAGGTCTCTCTCCAGAGGCATTGCTGATAAATCAGCCTTGCCGTCTTGGAAGACATCCACCATTCCCAAGTGCTGAAACACAGACTCCATGTCATAGTCCTCTTGCCGTTTAAATTTTGGAAGGAAAATCTCAACCCTAGTGCTCTTCATAAAGTCAGGTTTGGTCCAGGCTGTTAACTCCTCAAAAGTGAGATTGTTCTCAACCTGACAAAGCAGAATTAGACACTGTCAGATTCACACTTGGCATCTTACCCAGAGCCTCATAACCACTTCCTGTTCACAGAACCCTTCATCACCCTACACGGGGCACTGCCTATTCACAGGGCCAGGCAGTGTGAGTGTCATACAGTCCTGCTAGCCTGTATATGACTTCTGGGATCGGCATGGAGGCCAAGTAGCCTGGGGTAGGAAGACGTGGGTGTCCTTTCCTAAATCCCCTCTGAGACAATTTATTTTGACAGGTGTCCATGTCCTGATGATTATGGTTTAGGCTGTGTTTGCTTTTGTTTTCTTGATTCAGACCTAGTTTTGAAGATTGTTACTTTAAAAATGAAAAAAACAAAAGAACTCTTAGCATGAACTATATTAGAAGGAAGTTCTATCCAGAGTTGCATTCTATGTATTTCGCGGGCTTTTGTAACTTTAATGTGATATTCCCCCTAAAGGCTCGCATAGTGAACCCTTATTCTGGAGACAATGTTTTCAGAGGATGCTATCTATAATTTATGCATGAGGGGTATAGCTGAATGAAGGAAGTAGTTACTGGAGGTGTACCTATGAAGGCCATCCTTTTCCTTTGTCCCTTTCTCCTTTCTCTGCGTCCTATTTACTAAAAGGTCTGTAGTCTCTGCCCCATGCACCTGTCACAGTGGAAACCAAGAATGGACCCAGTAACTTGAAATGAGCCCTCTGAAAAGCTTTTTCACCATCTAATGAGATGATCATGTGGTTTTTATTTTTCAGCTTGTTTATATGGTTGATTACGTTGGTAGATTTTCGTACATTGAACCATCTCTGCATCTCTGGGATGAAGCTGACTTGATCATGGTGGATGATGGTTCTGATGTGTTCTTGGATTGTAGGGTCTCTAGATTTTACTGGTGTCGTGTTGCTCTTTGTGACATTGCATATGTTCTTACTTTGTCTACTCATCTTTTCCTTACTTGGTGTAGTTGGAGCTATCTTTGACTCTGGTGATTAAATTTCTAGGTGCCAGTGAATCTAAGCTCAGATGGTTGCTTCTTGAGGTATAGTCAGTGCCACGGTTCTAGCTACCCTGTTGGTCACTCTGTGTTCCTGGAGGCTGCTCAGTGCTCCCAGGCTTTGCTCTGCTTCTATGGAGTTTGCTGTCTCAGGCCTGCTCTAGCCTAGGTTTTTGGTTCAGACCTGTTTCTATAAATGTCCCTGGTCTGAATCAACTCCTGCTCCCATGGAATTCACTTTCTCAGGCCTGCTTTGGCCTAGGTTACTGGTTGTGACCTGTTTCTTTAAACCCTGGTCTGGATTAGCTCCTGCACAGGTCCCTGGCTTGTGGTTGGCCCTGCAAAGGTCTCTGGCTCCAATCTACTCCCTCAGAGGTCCCAGACCCAGGTACGCTCAGACCCACAGAGGGGCCATTATTTCAAATGACCAGAGATTAGTAAGAATACTAAAAGCCATTGAATGTGTGCTTTAAAGAATGAATCAGTGCCTTGAAAACAAAGGTTTCTGATATAAATGCTTCTGTCCTGGGACTGACTCCTAACCTTCTGTCAGCATGGGCAGGTGGGCAAACATCACCAGGATCTAAGAAACACTCTCATATAGGGGATCTCATTCTGTCCTCTGCCCTTTGTGGGCACCAGGCAGGCACCTGGTGCACAGACATACATGCAGACGAAACACCCAGATACTTAAAATACATTATTTTAATTTAAAAGACTAAAGAAGTTGGGACACCTAAGACACCAATTTTGAGGATATCTCCTTTTGGGGGGACCTGCAAATGCAATGTGTCCTGTCTAGGGATGGAGGACACGATGTCCTGGATTAATTTGTCTCAGTGTCTGTTTCTGTCAGTTTGCCGGGAGACTCTTCCAATGCAGCAGTCTATATCCCAGTAGTTGGAAAAGTTTCTTGAAGTATTTATCTAATTGTTATTTATTAATTAAAACTTGGGAATCAGATATTGGGGTAAAATCATGACTAATCAGAGAAGTGGCAGAGAAATGAACAGTGAGCTTCTTTCTTTCTCCACCCTTGATTCAAAAGAGAAACTTTCTAAATACCTCCCTTCTCTTTCCTGTGTCTCTCTATTTGTCCTTGGTTCCCAAAACCTTTTGGCTAATTTTGGTCAATTATTAGCTAGTTCAAAACTCTGATTCAACATAAGCTTTATCGTCAGGCTATGGAGTACCAGAATACAATCGAAATATCCCACAACATTCCCTTCTAGAAGTTAGCATCTGAATTCTTTATGTCTGCCCTAGGGTAGATTTAACAGGACACCTGGAGTAAACACCTGCACAGCTGAATTCCTGGACTGAACAGAGGTTTGGGATCAACCATGGACAGCCACTGTGTGCTTTTTGCATCCTATGAACTTACTCCCATGGTACCCTGCCCACCAGAGACCTAAGGTTCTCACTAGATTTTTCTTTCTCCAGGACCCATGTGTTTCCCAACCCCCACTGTCCCAACCATGCAGAGGCCAGACCTGGATGAGGTCAGGTCATTTCCTCTTCACCTAGCCTGGGGCTCTGATCATGAAGTTCATACCCTGCAGAGAATAAAGAGGCTTCCTGGACAGGGTAGGCAGTAAAGCAGCACTCTGGGACATCAAGCCTTGAACACTGTGCTGAGAGACTGTGATATTGGCAGGTGAGCATGCTGGCTCAGTCCAGGGTTGTGGGTGATGTAGAGGCCACCTATAGAAGGCCCAAACTGAGTACAAGAATGGAATCCCGGGACCTTAGAATTAGAAAGGATAGAGGAAAGGCAGTGTCTAGTGGATCTTTATAGAGGTGACTTCTCTAGAAACCTCAGTTGGGCAGTGGTAACAATGTTGATCTTATTGCTGGGATCCTGGAGCTGTATTGATCCATCTGTTAGGAATAAGTACAGCAGAGTCTCAGTGACCTTCTTCACAGTCCTCTGTCCTGCTTCCTCGCAGGTCCTACCAGCTAGCCCATTTGACTAACTCTGCCCTCTGCTCAAGGATCTGCAAACTAATGTTTCTTACTTTGGGCCCTTTTAGAGCTACAGCCTCTACTCCAATCTGAGCACTGCTCATTTCCCCTCTTAAAATTGAACATGTTGACTGTAACCCTAAAATTTATCCTGAGCATGCTTCAAGCGCTTAGCATCAGGGTGCCAGACATCTCCTTTTCCTTCAGAGAACTTACATGGTGGGGAGAACAATCAGTAAGAGAAAGGAGTGCACTTAGGAGTAAAGAAAGAAATGGTCAAGGCAGGAGAATTAGACTAACACAGCAGAGACCCTGACGTTGAAGGAGAGATGACTGAATAGCTTGAACTCATTGATAGTGATGGGGCAGATGACCTTCTCAGTGCATTAAACACCACTTTGGGGACTCAGATTTAATTATAAAGGGACATAAGGATGGGCAAGTGTGTAGGGGTGGCAAAAATGTCAGAAGAGAAGACCAGACAGTAAGTCATTGAAACAAAGCAGCCCCAACTTCCCTGAATAGTTTTGGGGGAATTAGAGGAAGAATAAAATGACCTGAGCAGTCTCTCAAGATGCTATGTTTTTCTGACTAGGCAGAAGGTAAAAGTATGAGTTGTGATGTTATGAATCTCCCTAGAATGTGTGATCTGCATTTTAACACAGTAGAAAGCACTCTGGGGCAAGCTTCCAGTGCTCAAGGGCCATATGACAGGGAGCGCATAGTCATGGGATGTGCAGGGACTCAGATTTTTGTTAGGAAGTTAGGAGAAGCCATTTAGTCTGGACAAAATGTCCATTTACCTGGGACTGAGGTATGCTCAACAAAGAAGCAGATTTGGTGGAATTAGCTGATCATTGCCCCCTGAGCAGCCACTGCAGGTGGATGTTCCCTGCTGCACAGCAGAGCTGATGACACCAGATTGTCTTAGGGTCTCATTCAACATTTCAGGGTCTTTCCTGCAGCAACTGAAAACATGGAGACACTGTCTAATGCACACCTGGACATCTCAGAGGAGTCTTCACAGGGACACACAGAATTCAGCTTAGCTGAATTCAGGCTAGAAGACCTAGATACACAGAGCTGTTTTTTTTCTTCCCTTCCTCTTCTCTTCCTCCTCCTCTTTATCTTCAACTTCACCATCTTCAGACAGAAGAATTGGATTGTATGAAAAGATTCCAGAGTCCCCCTCTCTCAACTGTGTTCTGTGTGTGCAGTCCTGATGATCTGACCTTCTATATATGCAGATGGGACAGATGCTAGTTTGGTCTTCTTCCGTGACCACACCTAGATAATAACCTTAAAATTGGAAGGACTGTGACTGAGGATAAAACTTAAATTTGAAATATTAAGTACTTAGGAGTTTTGAAATGAGAACCAAGAGTAGAGTCCCAGATTTCCCTGAGTCAGATCAGGGAATCATCAGTGCTGTGCTGAGTACCATTTCTCCTTTGCCTCCAGACTCTGCATCATGAACACTCTGTCTGAAGCAAACGGCACCTTTGCCATCCACCTTTTAAAGATCCTTTGTCAAAACAACCCTTCAAAAAATGTATGTTACTCTCCCGTGAGCATCTCCTCTGCTCTAGCTATGGTCCTCTTGGGGGCGAAGGGAGACACTGCAGTCCAGATATCTCAGGTAAGTTCCCTGTCACCTGACACCTGCTTCACTTGCCTAAGAGTTGCTGAGAAGGGAGGGTCAGAATACCGCACTCTGTTTCATGAGGAAGGAGCTAAAAGGAAGGAAGAGAATCTCCTCCAGTAATACTTCTTTCAGGCAATGATTTTTCATGAGAAATCTCTTGGAGAGATCTCAAATTTTTATCCAGACTTCACTTAGAAAATGGTTCATAAATAGATTCATGCTAGGTCATAGGTCACACATGATTAAGTCAAACTTCTAAGGAGACTGAGACAGGATGATCACAAGTCCAAGGTTACCTGCACAACTTAGTTCCAAATGAGATTTGTTTGTTTTTTGTGTAATCCATGGAAGGAGGGTGCTGCAATTACAACTCAGTTGTAGGACTCTTGGAGCAAGTTTAAGGCCTTATATTTAGCCCAAAAACTTTATTGGGGGGAAAAAAGATGTCAAAAATATTTAAAACACCAGTTTCTTAGATAGAATTCATTTTTTAGAGCAATAGATTTTCTAATTATTTATTGGAAAGGAAGGCTAATACTTGCTTTTTAATTGTTTTGTTATAACTCTTCCTTATATCAGAGCCTTATGTACGTCACTGCTGTAACCATCTCTTTAGCTTGCAAATTCTTTTTACAACCAAAATGCTTTATTACTGATGTCATACTATTTCATTGTTTTCATTTACAGACACTTGGTTTAAACACAGAGGAAGACATTCATCGGGGTTTCCAGTGTCTTCTCAGTACCCTGAACAAGCCAGACAGAAAGTACTTGCTTAGAATGGCCAATAGGATCTTCGCAGAGAACTCTTGCGAATTACCCCCAGTAAGTTGTATCAGTGGGATGATTAAAATTGAATTCAAAAATGTGTTGCTATAGATTTCTATTGAAGGTCCTAGAGTGCTTGAGAAAATTAAGAATCAATTTCTAGCGAATGTGATGATCCATATTTATAACAGTTGCTTTTAGAATGATGAGACAGTAGGGTCATGAGTTTTAAGCCAACCTAAGCTACACAAGGAAACTAAATTCAGTAAATTTGCCCGAAGGTCACAATTTTAAAACTATACCTTGAAATATTTCAAGCCTGACTATTTGTAATTTTCATTTATTTGTGTCTTATTATTCTCACTTACGAAGGCCTAGTAAATGAAGATGTTTGGTCTTTGCCATTATATTCAGATGATTGGGAAGCTTGCTAGCTAACAATTTATTTTGCATTGTTATTTCCCTGAACATTTTCTCTCCAAAGCCCTATAAGGAGTCCTGTCTTCAGTTCTATCACTCGGAGCTGGAGCAGCTGTCCTTTGCCAAAGCTCCAGAGGAGTCCAGGAAGCATATAAACACGTGGGTCTCCAAACAGACTGAAGGTCAGAATTTCAAGTTATTTTACACCTCACATTCTTGTCCTTACTATCTACCCTTCACTCTTCTTCCCTCCCTCCTCTTTCTTTTAGCTTCCCTTTCCGCCCCCCATGGACTAGACGTTATTTCAGGAAATCAAAGGGATTCAGACTAACATCATTATATGTGGTATAATTCAGACCTCAGTGAAATCATGGAGATTTTATTCAGACACTTAATTTTGAAAAATAGAGTTATTTATATATTTATTCAGGGCAGAGGGATGATACAAATGTCATGAGAACTCATGGGCTTGATTTCCAGTCGAGCAGCTTACATTATAAGACAGGGGTCGTCTGCAGTGTTGGCCGGTCATGTGACTCTACTATGGAGATTCATGTGGAGCTCTTACTCAATAAGTCTTCCCTGGGCTCCTTCTTCCTATGGTCTGTGTTTCCCCGGCCCCCACCACCATTATGTCTGAAGAGGATTCCTGCTTCTGATTCCACCCTTCCTGTCTCAGATCCCTCACTTATTTTTTTTTATTAAATTATAAAAGTTTCCATTTCAGCCCCTCCTCCCAACACCCTCCCACTCCCCCCACTCCCTCTCCTCCTCCCTCTCCATCCCCTAGAGCAGTCAGGGTTTCCTGCCCTGTGGGAAGTTCAAGTTCCTCCCCTCTCCCTCCAGGTCCAGGAAAGGTGAGAGTCCAAACAGACTGGAGCGCCAAAATCCAGTATATGCAGAGGAAGCAAGTCCCAGTGTCATTGTCAATGGCTTTTCAAAAAGGCTCCGGGCCAGCCACATTCAGAGAATCTGGTTGGATCACGTCCTCGTTCAGTCCCAGTCCAACAGGCCTTGGTGAACTCTCATTATATCAGTTCCCTTGTATCAGTGGGTGCTCGCATCCCTCGCAGTCCTGATTACTTTTTTAATTTTCTTCATCTTTCTGTTCCTCATTTGGACCGTGGAGTGCTCAGTTCGGTGTTCCAATATGGGTCTCCATCTGTATCGCCATCCAACGTCGGATGAAGGTTTCCTCTGCCCTTGCCTTCTTTGCTCACGTTCTCTTTCCTTCTGCCTCTTATTTGGACCTAGGGAGCTAGGTCCAGTGTTCCAACGTGGTTCTCCGCCTCCATCTCCATCCATCGCCAGATGAGGGTTCTATGGTGACATGCAAAATATTCATCAGTATGGTTGTGGGCCAAGACCGGTTCAGGCACCCTCTCCTCTGTCCAGAGAACCATCTGGGGATCTCTCCTTGGACCGGGGATCCCCTTTATAATCAAGTCTCTTGTAAACCCTAAAATGATTCCCTTAGTTGAGGTATATACTTGCCTGATCCCATATCCATCCTTCCTCCCTCCCCCCATCCCAGTCCCCCGATCTTTCCCCAATCCTCCCCTACTCCCTTCTCTCTAACCCTCTCCCTTTCCGACAACCCTCCCACCCCCCCATGCACCCGAGGTTACCTGGGACTCTTGTCTGTTTCCTACCTCCTGGCGGATAGCTAAATAATCTTCATCAGGTTCATCTTCTTATTTAGCTTCTCTAGGATCACGAATAATAGGCTCAAAGACCTTTAATTATGGTTAGAATCCACTTATGAGTAAATACATACCATGTTCCTCTTTTTGGGTCTGGCTTACCTCACTCAGTAAAGCGTTTTCTATTTCCATCCATTTGCATGCAAAATTCAAGATGTCATTGTTTTTTACCGCTGAGTAAAACTCTAATGTGTATATGTTCCACACCTTTTTTAACCATTCTTCTATTGAGGGGCACCTAGGCTGTTTCCAGGTTCTGGCTATTACAAATAGTGCTGCTATGAACATAGTAGAACAAATGCTTTTGTAGTATGTTAAGGAATCTCTAGGGTATATTCCCAAGAGTGGAATTGCTGGGTCCTGAGGTTGGTTGACTCCCAGTTTCCTGAGAAACCGCCACACTGATTTCCACAGTGGCTGCACAAGTTTGCATTCCCACCAACAATGGATGAGTGTTCCCCTCATTCCACATCCTCTCCAGCATAGGCTATCATTGGTGTTTTTGAGTTTGGCTATTCTGACAGGTGTAAGATGATATCTCAAAGTTGTTTTGATTTGCTTTTCCCTGATTGCTAAGGAGGTTGAGCATGACCTTAAGTGCTTTTTAGCCCTTCGAAGTTCATCTGTAGTGAATTCTCTGTTCAGTTCAGTACCCCATTTTTTAATTGGGTTAATTAGAGTTTTAGTGTCTAGTTTCTTGAGTTCTTTGTATATTTTGGAGATCAGACCTTTATCTGTTGCAGGGTTTGTGAAGATCTTTTCCCAGTCAGAAGGTAGCCTTTTTGTCTTACTGACAGTGTCCTTTGCTTTACAGAAGCTTCTCAGTTTCAGTAGGTCCCATTTATTTATTGTTTCTCTTATTGTCTGCGCTCCTGGGGTTCTGCTTATGGCAAAACAAAAAACCCAGGATAGCCAAAACAATCTTATACAATAAAGGAACCTCTGGAGGCATTACCATCCCTGACTTCAAACTGTATTACAGAGCAACAGTATTGAAAACAGCTTGGTATTGGCATAACAACAGAGAAGTCGACCTATGGAATCGAATAGAAGACCCGGGTATTAACCCACAAACTTATGAACACCTGATTTTTGACAAGGGAGCTAAAGCTATACAATGGAAGAAAGATAGCATCTTTAACAAATGGTGCTGGCATAACTGGATGTCAACCTGTAGAAGAATGAAAATAGATCCATATCTATCACCATGCACAAAACTCAGGTCCAATTGGATAAAAGACATCAACATTAATCTGACCACTTTGAACCTGATAGAAGAGAAAGTGGGAAGTAGTCTACAAGATATAGGCACAGGAGACCACTTCCTAAGCAGAACCCCAGATCCCTCACTTATATGTGGTGAAATCAGCCTTGATTTCCATTGAAAATACTCCATCAGGGCTGCTCAGTTACATTGACCTAAAAGAACCTTTCATTTGGGTTGAACCTTATTTGTTTTTATTTCAAAGATAACATATTTGAGAATTGGACTCAGAGATCTTTGAGACCATTGTCTGATATGTAAACCATCCAAACAGCTCTATACCAATAAGTACATTCCTATTTGTGCTAACAGAGTAACAATAATAATGAGAATCTTTTCTTAAAGGCTCCGCAATTATTTGCCCATTTTTTTTGCTAGAATTTTACTTCTTCTACACTTTTGATATTACAAATGAGTAGGATTCTCTTGACCATTGATAGGATCTCCCTTAATGCAGAAGAAGGGAATCTGTTCTCTTGCCTATGTCGTTTGCTTCGGTGATGGAGAGTGTAGAATAGTAATAGCTATTCAGCAAACTACTTTCTGCCTTTGAGTCTCTGATATGTTGTGCTCTGCTAGAATTGGGCATGGCCATGGTATTCTAGATAAGACTCTGTATCTAACATTAGTTTATTACTTCATGATCTCTAGAGGAACAGAATGATATATAATACAGATAGAATTTAAAAGATTGGCATACAATATTTTGGCTGAATAATCCCACAGTGACCAACTACATGTGGAGAATTAGAGAATCTGAGAGCTATTCCATTGTCTCTAAGTCTGGAAAACTTATCAGACTTATGCTGGCATGGAAAACCTAGAATATTCTCGAAAGCCACTGGTTTCTGTCCACATGAAGGTCAAAATTACTGAGTCCCAGTGTCAGCTAAAACTGGCAGTCACAGGGCACAAAGGGCATAGATGCACTCACCAGCAAGGGCTGAAGGCAGGCAGGCAAAAGCAGGCTGCTTCTCCCTCAGTCCTTTACTCAGGCAGCACAGGAAGGCATTGCCCACTCTGGAGAGCATCGTCCCCCTTAGGTCACTTTCCTGGGAATTGTCTTCCCAGGCCTGCCCAGAGACATGTCTCTTAGTTGATTCAGACAGTCAAGATGGTAACCACAACAGCATCCAAGGTTAAACATTAGTCTCCTGTGACCCCTTCCACATTTCCTGCTTCTTTGTTCTCCATCCTGGAGTCACTTTTTCTGCTTTTTCCAAACCTGTTCTCCTTGAGAGACTTCGAAGTCCTTCAGCATACTCACCTTGAGGATGGTCATTCGGTGCACATGATCTCCAGTCATACATGGATGTTGGCATCTTGTTTTTTTTTTTTCATTTTTTAACGAAATTTAGTAAATTTGGAACTGTGATTCTTGAATCTACCCAGATGCCACATCAACTTATTTCTCGCATGTGTGTAAAATGAACCTGAAGGAAGTCTCTTTTTTTTCTCAAAAGGGAAAATTCCAGAGTTGCTGTCAGGAGGCTCCGTTGATTCAGAGACGAGGTTGGTTCTTGTCAATGCCTTATACTTCAATGGAAAGTGGCATCAACCGTTTGAACACACACTCACAAGGGAAATGCCCTTTAAAATAAACCAGGTATGTAACAATACACAAAAGTTCATGGCAGTGTTACAAAGAACTTGCATGGAAATGCATAATGGTGAATGTGTAGGGGCTCAGTAGCACAGATTCAAAGTCCTGTGGGTTGCTGGACTTGATCTTCAGCCTAGAAAGAAAGAGAATAGGGAAGCACAGAAGACCATTAGAAACTAATGTTTCTGAATGAAAGGTTAAAACATAGACAACTGATTGAAATATAGAGCATTAACTGCCTATATTATTTTTTATCTTTTTTGGTGGCAATCACTGCTTTTGAAAACTTCTTATGTGACCTCAGCTTCTAGCTCATTCTAACCTAAATTCTCCTTATGTTCAAGAATGCCAAAATGTAACTGCTTACGATATATTAGTATAATATACATGAAGCATGATGCATAGCAGAAAGGAATATACAAACATTACTAACATTTAAACTATTGGCCGATTTATCATTATTAAGCAGTATTTACAGGTCTCTGTAAACAATGAAACAGAGTGATTCAATTTCAGTGATTTCAGTTTTAATTGCAGTATATTTAATTGCTGTTTGGAATAGTTTACTCAATCTTTAAACAAATGAAATTTAAAGAATTTTGCAATGTTAAACTGTTCATTTCCTTTTTTATTAGGAGTACTTTAAAGTCTTTAAACCATGGCTTCTTTTATTTAAAAATTTATATAATTAATATAGATGCTCTCTAATAACTTTTTAATGTTCATTATACCATTTAAAGATTTGACAAGAACTTTCTTCCTGTGATGGATCATCAGAATATAATTGCATCACAAAGCTACATGGAGATGTGTTCAGAGGGTCTCCAACTTGTAGTAATTTAATTAATTCATTCTGATTGGCTGTCAGGATGTAGCGCCAACCTATGCCTGTCAGTGTCTGTGCTCTGGAACTTTTAATCTATGATGAGTTTGAAGGCTGTGAAATATGGTAAATCTCTGAGCATGTATGCTCCTGTTAAGAGCCTGTTTTCTGAGAGGATGTATCTGTCTGCAGTATTATTTACACTGCTTTGAAAATATCCCAGTCTAATTTCTGAAAACTTTTCTGTTATCTATAATTGATTATGCTGCTTCCTTAGGTATAATGACTGAAAATCATAAATGGTAAAAATCCTATTTCTGGTGTGTTGGTAGCCATCTTTCCTTTAGAGTAACAAGCTATCTGAGATAATCAACTTAAATTAGGAATTATTTAATGTAGCTCATGGTTCCAGAAGTTTTGGTCTGGGTAAGTTGGTCAAATCACTCCAGGTTTTGGTGGTACAGTACAACATGCAGTGAAAATGCATGTGGTGTTTGGTCACCTCACATCAGTCAGGAAGCAAAAGAAAGAGTGATTGCATTGTCAAATTTTTTTCAGGGGCAGCCCCTCTCCAAAATCTAACTTATCTCTAATAGGCCCTATCTGCTACGGTTTTTGTCCAGATCTCAGTAGGTGTGAACCTGTGGACAAAGACTTTGAAACATGAGCCTTTGTGGAACATTATAGACAAAACTATGACTTTAAAATATTAATAATTGAATGACACATTTCTCCTGCTGGTAACACATGATGTTTCCTAAGTAAATCCCTGCTAGGTTGCTGTTTTGTTAACTGGAGACAAACCGGAGCCATTTGAGAAGGACTGGCACTTCATGGAGAAACTGCCTTCATAAGATTGGCCTTGAGACAAGTCTATGGGGCACATTTCTTAATTAATAATTGGTGTGGATCCATCCCATTGTGGGTAGTGCCAACCCTGGGCAGGAGGTCATGAGCTGTGTATGAAAACAGGCTAAGAAATTCGTGGGGAACAAGCAAATAAGCAGCACTCCTCCCTGGCTTCTGCCTGAGATCCTGCTCAGAATTCCCTCAGGGATGTGACCTGAGAGTTGTAAGATGAAAGACCCCTTTTCTACCCATGCTGTTTTGGTCAAGGCCTTTATCACCACTGTAGAATCCTACTACAGTTACCTATGTGCTTACAACAACTATTTTTTTTAATGAAAACAGGAAGAGACTGGAAGACATTAACTAAGTGTTCACTGGACCATGATTAGTGTTTTCATTCTGAGTGATGAGAACACTCCTGGCATTAACTTCAGCTCATTTGGAAATCTTTTGACCTCTCTCCATAATGTATTTTATGTCCTGAATTCATCTGTTCAGAGTGAGAAAAGACCAGTGCAGATGATGCATCAGGAAGACACATTTAACCACGCCTACGTGAAGGAAGTACAGGCACAGGTGCTGGTGATGCCCTATGAGAGTATGGAGCTGAGCTTTGTGGTCCTCCTTCCAGATGATGGTGTGGACCTCAGCCAGGTGAGGCAGGAGAATTTGTATTATTTGACACTCTAAATGTCTTCTAGAAGAGTCTAGTGTCTATTCTCATTAGAAGATGTTGGGGGATCTAGGAATCCTTTCCGTAAATTCTCAGGTTTTACATGGATTTAGTCAGCCCCATGTTGGGACGCCAATTTGTTGGTGGAGTCTGCTTGTTCATTCTCATCCTCTCAGCCCTAAAATAATAAAAGAAATCTATATTATTTGCAATACTGCTTGGCCAATAGCTTAAACATATTGCTTGCTAGTTCTTACATCTAGTATTACCCCCATTTCCATTATTTTATATTGTACAATGAGGCTCATGGACCACTAGCAGGGTTTCAACTGGCAGCTTGCATCTTTCCCCTCTTAGGCTATATGGCATCTCCCTGACTCTGCCTCCTTTCATCCACCCTCTAGATTAGTTTCCCCTCCTAACACTTTTCTGCCTTGCACAGGTAGAAGGCAGCTTCTTTATTAACTGTTGCTACTAAAACATATTCACAGCATATGTAACCTCCCACCAAGAAGAAAACTTAATGTTTTCACTCTGGCAACTTCATGGAGAGTGGGTAGTACTAACAGTCTGAGCTTCGAATTGTGTGCAGGCACAAGGCTTTGGGACCAAAGTGTGTTCAAGACTCCCACTGTGGGTTGTGTGACCTTGCCATATATTATATCTTCATCAGAAGAATGTGATGTGATGATCACTACCTGATAGGATGAAATGAGGGGAACTCAGGCAGCAAACGTAGCACAGTGCTTGGAAAATAACACCCCTCTGTAAATAGAACTTTGTCATGATCCTTGTTATTATTTTATTTTAATATAATAGGACATAAAATATACAGAAAAAATAGTGCACTTTAACCTAACAAAGTGGAAGGGGAGGAGTGACAGCTGCAGACAGAAGAGTCAGGCAGATCATTATGGGACTTCTTGGTCTTCCTTGCAGCTGGATACCCCACAATATGTCAGCCAGCCTATTAGTGGAGGGCAGTGCAGTGTGAAAGATCTAAGGGGTCTTTGTAATCAGAACAGCTTCCCTGGCTCTTCTCATTCAGCTCCCTAATCGTGGCATGGCTTCTCTAGTGTTAGTTAGATTTTCATCACTGATAAGATGTCTGACAAAAATAACACAGGAAGGGAGGATTTATGTAGGCTCACGGATTCAGAGAGCTCATTTCAAGTTACCTGTCTGTATCTTATGGTTCCATTGAGGCAGGGGCACTTGGCAGACATTATAAGCCTTTTAGTAATCGGGAAGCAGAAAAATAAGAAGGGACAAAGACACAAGAATGTCCTTCATAGGTAACCTCCAGGAACTACTTCCTTCATTCTTCTAGACCCCCTGATGCCTAAGAAAAAGGTACAAAGAGCTGAAGAGAAAGCATTCACAATGGGAGTCTTTTGAGAAATTTCACATTTAAGTCACACAGCCCAGAAAATGCAGAGAATCTAACCCGGGATAGACCTCCCTTCCAGTGGGTTTAGGAGAAGATGGCCAGGTCTTTCTACCCCCAGGGTGATGGGCCTCCATACCCATCAGGGAAGCCACATACTAGCAGGACAGTGGGACACTCATACTGTCTGGCCATGTGAAGAGGCAGTGCCTCATGTGGGATGATGGAGGAGTCTGAGCAGGAAGTGCTTCTGAAACTCTGAATAAGACCTCAACTGTGAATCTGACAGTCTCTAAATCTGATTTGTCAGGTGGAAAACAATCTCACCTTTGAGAAGTTAACAGCCTGGACCAAACCATACTATATGAAGAGAATTTATATAAAGGTTCTCCTTCCAAAATTTAAAATGGAAGAGAATTATGAGATGGGGTCCATGTTTAAGCACTTGAGAATGGTGGATGTCTTCCAAGGAAGCAAGGCTGATTCATCAGCAATGTCTCCGGAGAAAAACCTGCGTCTGTCCAAGTTTGTTCACAAGAGTGTTGTGGAGGTCAATGAAGAAGGCACTGAAGCTGCAGCAGCCTCGGCCATCATAAGTTATGACTGTGACCGTGAACCTGCCTTAGCTTTCTGTGCAGACCGCCCCTTCCTGTTCTTCATCAGGCACAATGAAACCAATAGCCTCTTGTTCTGTGGCAGGTTCTCCTCTCCATAGGCACAATTACTATGTCAGGAACAGTTCCCAATTCAGCATCTTGAGAACTCTGTAACTCTGTGAGGATGGGCATATGGCAGAACCATGTTCTAAGGTGAGGGCACATTTCTCCTGGCTGTCTGATCTTCTGATGCCCTCATTTGTCTCCCCCTTTCCTGACATTCATCTGTGCCCTCTACCAGATCTCAGGGCAACAGAGTGCTTTGGTTCCCTGTTATGTAAAACAACAAAAGAGGCAAAAAATTCCACAAGGTAACCACAGAGTTCTCTCAGGTGACCCTAATAAACACCCCTCACACTGCAGAGACAAACCATGCCAACTATATACACTGTGCTTTCCTGGCTCCTCAACTCTTGCCATCACTTGTCTTAATCTGCACACATCATAGCAAACACTTCTGTGGATGATGACACCTATTGTAGTTTTCCTAGTGATTGGTCCTTAATGCACATTTTAATATTACTTTTCTTTGTTGTCCTCCAGTCACCAGGTGTGTGCCCATCACTGTGCTAGACTTGGGGACAGGAGCAGGCAGTGTGGTCCTCTAACAGCTGGATTTTACTACTTTCTCTCAAACTATCTATCTGCCATGACAGCTACCTTGAACTACCATATTTTCTCCTTGCAGAAGTTATGATTCTGTAAACTAGTGTTTTTCTCCACAAGCAACTGTAATAGTCAAATTCTGTGACAACCTTAATGACCATGTCCAAATAAATTTTGTTTTCTCACCAAACTTGTATTGTGCTGGATAAATAACACTGTGAAATCTGAGTTTGCATTTCCTTTAATTAAAAATATCAACCTTGGGTAAGGATGCAGAGTCAGCAATAAGCTGACAGAATGTAATGATAGAGAGTCAGAGGGCGTTTGGAAGACAGATAGATACACAGGTAGTAGGGAGGAACTTTTTGAACATCTCAGGTTTTTTCTTTTCTTTTCTTTTCTTCTGTTGGGGGGGTTGTTGGAGCAGAAGGAAGAACAGTTTTGGAAACACTGACAAGGAGTAATGATCAGCAAGTTGCTCTTCAATCTCTGACTTAGCAGGTTTTCACAAGCCTCTGACTCCTGAGTCTTATTGGTAAATAGAACAACGGAGGTTTATTTCAAACTACATCTATTGGCAGGGGTAGGAGTCAGATCTGGTAGGATATAAAAGTCCTGCTGGGCTACTACTAGAGGAGCATGTCAGTAACTATGGTGTCGCAATTATTGGCTGAGACAGCAGTAGATCCAGAGCAACCCCCACCACTGCCCGACACAGGCATGAATCCACCACCTCCACTTGTCATGGTGGCTTTGATAGCCAAGTCTCAAAATCCTGCATCTCTGAGGGTTGTGGTCACTGGGTTCAAGTTAGCAGGGATTTGAATGTCTTTTGGGTAAAGACAATGTTAAAATATTGTTTTATGTTGTCCTGCTACATTGAAACACTTCTTCCAGAGTTGGAAAGTGACTGTCCTGTTAGCAGATCCACCTGGGTTTGTGGCAGGAAATAAAAAAGTGAGGCAGAACAGCTTTAAAAAGATAGAATAGTAGCTTCACTTAACTGCCTGAAACTTTTGCTAAGCTATAAACCTTTTCTCAAGACTTATGCAAATTACATGAATTTTCTATACCACAAGATTTAAAAGTTTATTTGAAATGGTTAAAAATCTGTAGAATCTGTAATAAAAATTGACTTAAAACTTACAACACAGGGTTAATTATTAAATATTTATACACAGGTAACCTTACCATTCAGGTTATAAAATTCAGCAATAGACAGCACCACTATCGTAAATTAAAGCAAAACACCCACTCAATCACAGTCTACAGTCTTGGAAAGTCTCTGAATATAAAACCTTTGTTTTTCAACTTCTGCGTTTTTTGCTTCTGGCTAACATCTTGTTGCTTGAAAACTGTCAACCTGAAACAAGGTTTTTAAGCATAAAGCTCATTCTGAGAACACATCGAGAAGATTCACTAAAGGATGTATGTCTAGGAGCTGGAAGGTAGTGGCAATGTCATTAATCTCACACGTGGGAGGCAGAGGCTATGGATATTTGTGTTATAAGGCCAACCTGGTCTACTGAGCAAGTTCCAGAAAAACTAGGGCTATACAGAGAAACCCTGTCTCAAAAAAGGAAAGAGAAGATATGGCTACCCTCCCTGTCTGCTAATTTTGTTAAACATTATCTATTTTTTTCTTTTTTAATTAATTAATTTATTTATTTATAAAAATTTCCACTTTCTCCCCTCCTCCCAATACCCTCCCATTCCCCCCACTCCCTTTTCTCCTCCCTCTCCAGTCCTAAGAGCAGTCAGGGTTTCCTGCCCTGTGGGAAGTTCAAGTTCTTCCCCCCTCCCTTCAGGTCTAGGAAGGTGAGCATCCAAACAGACTAGGATCCCAAAAAGCCAGTACATGCAGACGAAACAAGACCCAGTGCCATTGTCAATGGCTTCTCAGTCATCCCCCATGTCAGTCACATTCAGAGAATCTGGTTTGATCACATGCTCGTTCAGTCCCAGTCCAGCTGGCCTTGGTGAGCTCTCATTCGATCTCCCTCATTCTGCTTCTCATTTGGACCTAGGGAGTTTAGTCCAGTTTTCAGTAGTTGACTTTTCAGTTTCCATGAGTTTATAGGCTTTCTGGAGGTAGAATTGTTGTTGAATTCAAACTATATTCCATGGTGATCTGATAGTACACAGATGGTTACTACAATTTCTTTGTATCTATGGATGTTTGCTGTGTTACCAATTATGTGATCAAATTTTGAGAAGGTTCCATGAGATACTGAGAAGAATGCATATTCTTTTCTGTTTGGGTGGAATGTTCTATAGATGTCTGTTAGGTCCATTTGGTTCATTACATCTGTTAGTTCTCTTATTTCTCTGTTAGGTTTCTGTCTGATTGACCTGTCCATTGGTGAGAGAGGAGTGTTGAAATTACCCACTATTATAGTGTGGGGTTTGATGTATGCTCTGAGTTCTAGTAATGTTTCTTTTACATATATGGGTGCTTTTATATTAGGTGCATAGATATTCAGGATTGAGACTTCCTCCTGATGAATTGTTCCTGATATGAGTATAAAGTGTCCATCTCTGTCTCTTCTGACTGATTTTAGTTTGAAATCTACTTTGTTAGATATTAGTATAGCCCCACCCGCTTGTTTCTTTGGTCAATTTGATTGGAAAACCTTTTCCCAACCCTTTACTCTGAGGTAGTGTCTGTCTTTGTGTTTGAGGTGTGTTTCTTTGTAGGCAGCAAAATGTTGGATCCTGTTTACGTATCCATTCTCTTAACCTGTACCCTTTTATAGGTGAGTTGAGTCCACTGATATTAAGCGATATTAATGACCAGTGGTGGTTGACTCTGGTTATTTTTCCTGGTGCTATTGTTTGTGTGTTTCCCTTCTTTGAGTAGTACTGGTGGAGGGTTGTCAGATGCTTGTGTTATTATGAGTGTTGTTGGCTTCCTTGGTTTGTGGTTTTCCTTCTAGTATTTTCTGTAGGGCTGGGTTTGTGGCTACGTATTGTTTAAATCTGTTTTTGTCCTGGAATATTTTGTTTTCTCCATCGATGGTAAATGCAAGCTTTGCTAGGTATAGTAGTCTGGACTTGCATCCTTGGTCTCTTAGTTTCTGCATCACATCTATCCAAGACCTTCTGGCTTTCATGGTTTCCATTGAGAAGTCAGGTGTAATTCTGATAGGTTTCCCTTTATACGTTACTTGACCTTTTTCCCTTGCAGCTCTTAATATTTGTTCTTTATTCTGTATGTTTTGTGTTTTGATTATTATATGGTGAGGGAATTTTTTTGATCCAGTCTATTTGGTGTTCTATATGCTTCTTGTACGTTCATAGGAATATCCTTCTTTAGATTGGGAAAGTTTTCTTCAGTAATTTTGGTGAATATATTTTCTGGGCCTTTGAGCTGTAAATCTTCTCCTTCTTCTACACCTATTATTCTTAGGTTTGGCTTTTTCACGGTGTCCCAGATTTCCTGGATGTTTTGTGTTAAGAATTTGTTGGATTTGTTTTGTTCTTTAATCAGTGAATTTATTTCCTCTACAGTATCTTCAGTGTCTGAGATTCTTTCTTCTATCTCTTGTATTCTGTTGGTAATACTTGTCTCTGCTTGGTAATACTTGTCTTTGCAGTTCCTATTTGTTTACCAGATTTTCCATATCCAGCCTTCCCTTGGTTTGTGTTTTCTTCATTACCTCCATTTCATTTTTCAAGTCTTGAACTGTTTCCCTTACATGTTTGATTGTTTTTTCTTGGATTTTTGTTTTTCTTGGGTATCTTTGAGAAATTTATTCATTTCATCTACTTTTTGTTTGTTATCTCCATTTCTTTATGGCATATTTTCATCTTCTGTTTAAGTTCCTCTAGTTCTGCTTAGAGTCGATTTCTTATGTTTCTTC